>NC_133813.1:504796-544796 GCF_043250625.1 Sebastes fasciatus
TGACTTCAGGGTGTTCTGAGGCTGTTGGAGCAGGTTGCTGTGTGTGTTGTAGAGTGGTGTTGGTCAGTATGTGCAGTTAAAACCTCACAACACCAGCAGAGAGCTGTTAGCGTCCACTGAAGACACCGAGGACATCATAGAGACAAGCTCAACGCAGGCTGAGCTGCTTCCTGCAGGGTTAGGATGGAAACGTTCACACAATATCAATACAATCAATGACTCCTCTGCAGATGTTCATCTTGAAGAAATACAATAGTTAGTCTGCCATAGTTTGTGTTGGAGTCTGGCAGCTCTGTGACTGTCCTCTGTAGATTTAAACTAAACACACAACCCAGCCCCCCCCCCCCCCCCCCCCCCCCCACACACACACCACACACACAAACACCTGCATGCCTCTGTTAGTGGCCGGGGGGGGTCAGTACGTCTCATTAGATTTAACACACGACCCGAGGCTGACCTGGTCCTCCCTCAGACCTCTCCTTATGGAGACCTCCCCAGTAGGAGGAGGTGGAGGAGGAGGAGGAGGAGGAGGAGGTGGTGGTGGTGATGATGATGATGATGATGATGATGATGATGATGAGCTTGCCAGTCTGAAGGCAGGTTGAGGTAAATAAGCGATGGCTGACCCATAATACAGGCTGTTTACTGTCCTCACCTACTGAGGCAGGAAACAGGAGGCAGCTGCCTCTCCTCCCTCCCTCACCCTAACCCTCACCCTCACCCTCTCCTCCTCCCTCCCTCACCCTCACCCTAACCCTCACCCTCTCCTCCCTCCCTCCCTCACCCTCACCCTAACCCCCCCCTCCCTCACCCTAACCCTCACCCTCTCCTCCCTCCCTCCCTCACCCTCACCCTAACCCTCTCCTCCCCTCCCTCACCCTAACCCTCACCCTCACCCTCTCCTCCCTCCCTCCCTCACCCTCACCCTAACCCTCCCTCCCTCCCTCACCCTAACCCTCACCCTCTCCTCCCTCCCTAACCCTAACCCTCCCTCACCCTCACCCTAACCCTCACCCTCTCCTCCCTCCCTCACCCTAACCCTAACCCTCTCCTCCCTCCCTCACCCTCACCCTCACCCTCTCCTCCCTCACCCTAACCCTCACCCTCACCCTCTCCTCCCTCACCCTCACCCTAACCCTCTCCTCCCTCCCTAACCCTAACCCTCTCCTCCCTCACCCTAACCCTCTCCTCCCTCACCCTAACCCTCACCCTCACCCTCTCCTCCCTCACCCTAACCCTAACCCTCACCCTCTCCTCCCTCACCCTAACCCTAACCCTCACCCTCTCCTCCCTCACCCTAACCCTAACCCTAACCCTCTCCTCCCTCACCCTAACCCTCTCCTCCCTCACCCTAACCCTCACCCTCACCCTCTCCTCCCTCACCCTAACCCTAACCCTAACCCTCTCCTCCCTCACCCTAACCCTAACCCTCTCCTCCCTCCCTAACCCTAACCCTCTCCTCCCTCACCCTAACCCTCCCCCCACCCTCACCCTCTCCTCCCTCACCCTAACCCTCACCCTCACCCTCTCCTCCCTCACCCTAACCCTAACCCTCTCCTCCCTCCCTAACCCTAACCCTCTCCTCCCTCACCCTAACCCTCTCCTCCCTCACCCTAACCCTCACCCTCACCCTCTCCTCCCTCACCCTAACCCTCACCCTACCCTCTCCTCCCTCACCCTAACCCTCACCCTCACCCTCTCCTCCCTCACCCTAACCCTAACCCTCTCCTCCCTCCCTAACCCTAACCCTAACCCTCTCCTCCCTCACCCTCACCCTCTCCTCCCTCACCCTAACCCTCACCCTCACCCTCTCCTCCCTCACCCTAACCCTCTCCTCCCTCACCCTCACCCTAACCCTCTCCTCCCTCACCCTAACCCTCACCCTCACCCTCTCCTCCCTCACCCTAACCCTCTCCTCCCTCCCTAACCCTAACCCTCTCCTCCCTCACCCTAACCCTCTCCTCCCTCACCCTAACCCTCACCCTCACCCTCTCCTCCCTCACCCTCACCCTCTCCTCCCTCACCCTAACCCTCACCCTCACCCTCTCCTCCCTCCCTCACCCTCACCCTAACCCTCACCCTCACCCTCTCCTCCCTCCCTCACCCTAACCCTCACCCTGCAGTCTGCTGCTCACTCCCTGGTATCTCTTCACACCTTCCTGACATTTCACCGGGTTAATCCTAACCCTAATCCGGGGTATACGTTATGTGAGGGTTAGACTAAACCCAAAAGACCCCCAACTCCTGGAACGTTATCCCCACTACCCGGTCTAGTCTAGAAGCTGACCCCCAAGACTCGCTGCCCAACGACATATCCTAACCCTAACCATTCAAGGTCAACTTCTAACCCTAACCAAGGTCAACTCCTAACCCTAACCATTCAAGGTCAACTTCTAACCCTAACCATTCAAGGTCAACGCCTCTCTCTCTCTCTCTGTCAACAGTACCTGCCCTTTCAGTGGCCTCTGCTCGACGTCCCAGGAAGAACACCTGTCAGAGACTGTGCTACCCCGACACACCTGGTGAGACACACACACACACACCTGTACCACCTGACCAACTGAATCTGCAGGTGTAATCTGTAGACATGGATAGATCTTCTGATATGAATAAAGTAAAGTTCCCTGCTGGTGGATTCAGAACCTGAGAAAGGAGCTTCAGTCTATTTCAATAAGGAACATGTTGTCAGTTCCAACGTGTGAGATGTTTATATCTCGGCTCAGTGACCTTCATCACCTTTGATACCTGATCTTCAGCCGTGCGTATCTGCAGCTTATCTTTAGATCTTCAGTCACGGTGCTGCCTCAGAGGAACACCTCAGAGGAACACCTCAGAGGAACACCTCAGAGGAACACCTCATAGGAACACCTCATAGGAACACCTCAGAGGAACACCTCAGAGGAACACCTCAGCAACGACACGTTCAAGGTTAAAGTTCTTCCCCTCCGCCTGCTCTCCTGGAGAAAGGTTCTGGTTCAGGTGATCAACCGTCTGCTGGACGGCAGAACAAACTATCTGAAGGTCAACTCGAGGTTTAAAGATGGAGAAGATAATCAGCAGATTCAGTGATATGAAAGTTGGTTGATAAGAACATTTTTAATTTATATATACTGGTTGAATAAACGGGTTCACAAACACCAGTTAAAGATCCAGTCTGACTGAAACACCAGGACGGTTAAAGATCTTCACCTGGAAGCTTCACACCGATCAGGAACCTGCTGGCATGCACACGTCGGATAATAGTGACCTCCTCTCCTCCTCTCCTCCTCTCCTCCTCTCGTCCTCGTCCTCCTCCTCTCCTCCTCGTCCTCTCCTCCTCTCCTCCTCTCCTCCTCTCCTCCTCTCGTCCTCTCGTCCTCTCGTCCTGTCGTCTCGTCCTCTCCTCCTCTCCTCCTCTCCTCTCGTCCTCTCGTCCTCTCGTCCTCTCCTCCTCTCGTCCTCTCCTCCTCTCCTCCTCTCCTCCTCTCCTCCTCTCCTCCTCTCGTCCTCTCGTCCTGTCGTCCTCTCGTCCTCTCGTCCTCTCCTCCTCTCGTCCTGTCGTCCTCTCGTCCTCTCGTCCTCTCCTCCTCTCCTCCTCTCGTCCTGTCGTCCTCTCGTCCTCTCCTCCTCTCGTCCTCTCCTCTCGTCCTCTCGTCCTCTCCTCCTCTCGTACTCTCCTCCTCTCGTCCTCTCCTCCTCTCGTACTCTCCTCCTCTCCTCCTCTCGTCCTCTCGTCCTCTCCTCCTCTCGTCCTGTCGTCCTCTCGTCCTCTCGTCCTCTCGTCCTCTCCTCCTCTCGTCCTCTCGTCCTCTCGTCCTGTCGTCCTCTCGTCCTCTCGTCCTCTCGTCCTCTCCTCCTCTCGTCCTCTCGTCCTGTCGTCCTCTCGTCCTCTCCTCCTCTCGTCCTGTCGTCCTCTCCTCCTCTCGTCCTCTCGTCCTGTCGTCCTCTCGTCCTGTCGTCCTCTCGTCCTCTCCTCCTCTCGTCCTCTCGTCCTGTCGTCCTCTCGTCCTCTCCTCCTCTCGTCCTGTCGTCCTCTCGTCCTCTCGTCCTCTCGTCCTGTCGTCCTGTCGTCCTCTCGTCCTCTCGTCCTCTCGTCCTCTCGTCCTCTCGTCCTCTCATCCTGTCGTCCTCTCGTCCTGTCGTCCTCTCGTCCTCTCCTCTCGTCCTCTCCTCCTCTCCTCCTCTCGTCCTCTCGTCCTCTCCTCCTCTCGTACTCTCCTCCTCTCCTCCTCTCGTCCTCTCGTCCTCTCGTCCTCTCGTCCTCTCGTCCTCTCCTCCTCTCGTCCTCTCGTCCTCTCCTCCTCTCGTCCTCTCGTCCTCTCGTCCTGTCGTCCTCTCGTCCTCTCGTCCTCTCGTCCTCTCGTCCTCTCCTCCTCTCGTCCTCTCGTCCTCTCCTCCTCTCGTCCTCTCGTCCTCTCGTCCTGTCGTCCTCTCGTCCTCTCCTCCTCTCGTCCTCTCGTCCTCTCCTCCTCTCGTCCTCTCGTCCTCTCGTCCTGTCGTCCTCTCCTCCTCTCGTCCTCTCGTCCTGTCGTCCTCTCGTCCTCTCGTCCTGTCGTCCTCTCGTCCTCTCCTCTCGTCCTCTCCTCCTCTCCTCCTCTCGTCCTGTCGTCCTCTCGTCCTCTCCTCTCGTCCTCTCCTCCTCTCCTCCTCTCGTCCTCTCCTCCTCTCGTACTCTCCTCCTCTCCTCCTCTCGTCCTGTCGTCCTCTCGTCCTCTCGTCCTGTCGTCCTCTCGTCCTCTCGTCCTCTCGTCCTCTCGTCCTCTCGTCTTCTCGTCCTCTCGTGACCCTGAACACAAGTCAATGTTATCAGTTGGTGTTATGATTTACCATCAAACAGCAAACAGGAACTTCCTGTTAGATCTGACTTCCTGGCCGTTGACTTAACTTCCTGTTGCAAAAAAGTATTTGGGATCCCTTCCCACCCGTCTCCACTGAGAGCAGTATTTGGGATCCCTTCCCCCCGTCTGCACTGACAGCAGTATTTGGGATCCCTTCCCCCCCGTCTCCACTGACAGCAGTATTTGGGATCCCTTCCCTCCCGTCTCCACTGACAGCAGTATTTGGGATCCCTTCCCACCCGTCTCCACTGACAGCAGTATTTGGGATCCCTTCCCCCCTGTCTCCACTGACAGCAGTATTTGGGATCCCTTCCCCCCGTCTCCACTGACAGCAGTAATTGGGATCCCATCCCACCCGTCTCCACTGACAGCAGTATTTGGGATCCCTTCCCTCCCGTCTCCACTGACAGCAGTATTTGGGATCCCTTCCCCCCGTCTCCACTGACAGCAGTATTTGGGATCCCTTCCCACCCGTCTCCACTGACATCAGTATTTGGGATCCCTTCCCTCCCGTCTCCACTGACAGCAGTATTTGGGATCCCTTCCCACCCGTCTCCACTGACATCAGTATTTGGGATCCCTTCCCTCCCGTCTCCACTGACAGCAGTATTTGGGATCCCTTCCCCCCGTCTCCACTGACAGCAGTATTTGGGATCCCTTCCCACCCGTCTCCACTGACAGCAGTATTTGGGATCCCTTCCCTCCCGTCTCCACTGACAGCAGTATTTGGGATCCCTTCCCCCCCGTCTCCACTGACAGCAGTATTTGGGATCCCTTCCCTCCCGTCTCCACTGACAGCAGTATTTGGGATCCCTTCCCCCCCGTCTCCACTGACAGCAGTATTTGGGATCCCTTCCCACCCGTCTCCACTGACAGCAGTATTTGGGATCCCTTCCCTCCCGTCTCCACTGACAGCAGTATTTGGGATCCCTTCCCCCCCGTCTCCACTGACAGCAGTATTTGGGATCCCTTCCCACCCGTCTCCACTGACAGCAGTATTTGGGATCCCTTCCCTCCCGTCTCCACTGACAGCAGTATTTGGGATCCCTTCCCCCCCGTCTCCACTGACAGCAGTAAGGGAGGTGTTGTTGGAGGACTCTAGAGTAAATGCTGTTGCTTCTGTTTCTGTGGTTTTCAGTGGAAGATGTCGGAGCGTGTGATAGATGATGTGTGATCTTTAGAAACAGGATGAAATGCAGCTGATTGACTCGTTCAGAGGGGACATCCTGCAGCTGGTGGACAGGTAACACCACCGCTGCATCTTCAGTAAGCACCTGTTGTCTCTCTGTTGTCTCTCTCCAGTCCAACGGGGTGCCGGTGGTGCAGCACCCTCACATGACTCACCTCCATCCACTGCTGTCCTACAGCCCCGAGGCCTTCTCCCCTCAGAGGGCCTCACCTGGCTTCTCTCCGGACTCAGGTGAGTCTCCCCTCTCCTCCAGATCCACCTGAACAATCAGCTGCTGTTATTGTAAGATTAACACTGATACCTGTGTGAATGTCACCTGAGCAGGTATGTCGAGGACCCCCTGCTACCCGGTGTCTCCTGGAGGCGTGGCTCAGATCCCTCACGCTCTGGGATGGCTGTGAGTAAACTATCCTCCACTACGGTTAGGGGGGTTGGGGGGTCGGGGGGTTTGGGGGGTTAGGGGTTTGGTGGTTTGGGGGGGTCAGGGGTTTGGGGGGTCGGGGGGTTAGGGGTTTGGGGGGTCAGGGGGTTAGGGGTTTGGGGGGTCAGGGGGTCGGGGGTTAGGGGTTTGGGGGGTCGGGGGGTTTGGGGGGTTGGGGGGTCGGGGGTTAGGGGCTGAGGGTTCATAGTGACTGTTGGATCATGTCTCTGTCTTTGTCCAGTCAGGGACAGACGATGTATCCCATCGCTGGAGGCTTCTCACCTGCTGCTCTGGCTGTGAACGCCTCCATGTCCAGGTAACACTGATGATGTCACATCTTTATCATTTCAGAGACAGAGAGTCATTCTATAGACACATGACTGCTGTGATGTGAACACATGACATCATTAAAACTGTATTCTGATTCTATTCTGGCCAGCGTTGGTGAATAAATGTATATATAGGTTCCATTGTTGTGAATGGGTGATGATGTGTTAAAGTGAACGTGTGATGTCTGGTTGGCAGCCTGGTGGCGGGTAACTTCTCTCCACGTCTGGCGCCGACGCCCCAGTCGTCCGTTGCCCACCACGCCGCCATCGTCCCAACGGGAGTGAAGCAGGAGCCTGGAGGCAGCAGCCAGCCGGGGTATCAACATCTGTTAAATACAACATTTCACCAGTGTGCTGGGGGGGCTGAGGACCATAGTGAGGTCATATGAAGGGCGATGATAGCTGGTGCTGGGGGGGGGGTGGGCTGAGGACCATAGTGAGGTCATATGAAGGGCGATGAAAGGCCCAATAAAGTCCAGAGTCTCGTGACCCGTTTAAACTTTGATTCATTTGTCTACGTTAAAGTATGGCGACTCCGTCTGGCTCTAAAGACCAGTGTATGTCAGTGTTTCAATGCCTACAGCATGTATAACGTGTTGTCATTAACTGGACGGTAACGTGTTGTTAACGTGTTATTAACGTGTTAACGTGTTATTAACGTGTTGTTAACGTGTTATTAACGTGTTGTTAACGTGTTAACGTGTTGTTAACGTGTTATTAACGTGTTAACGTGTTAACGTGTTGTTAACGTGTTATTAACGTGTTAACGTGTTGTTAACGTGTTAACGTGTTGGTACCGTGTTGTTAATGTGTTGTTACCGTGTTGTTAACGTGTTGTTACCGTGTTAACGTGTTGTTAATGTGTTGTTACCGTGTTGTTAACGTGTTGTTACCGTGTTGTTAACGTGTTGTTACTGCAGGAGGTCGATGGCTGGCATTCAGCAGGAGAGAGAAGAGGAGAAGAAGCCTCATATCAAGAAGCCTCTGAATGCTTTCATGTTGTACATGAGAGAGGAGCGACCCAGAGTGGTGGCTCAGTGCAAAGTGAAAGAGAGCGCCACCATCAACCAGATCCTGGGACAGAGGGTGAGTCCCTCTACTACTACTACATTACATTATACACTACACTACTACTACATTACATTATACACTACACTACTACTACATTACATTATACACTACACTACTACTACATTACATTATACACTACTACTACATTACATTATACACTACACTACTACTACATTACATTATACACTACACTACTACATTACATTATACACTACACTACTACTACATTACATTATACACTACACTACTACATTACATTATACACTACTACATTACATTATACACTACACTACTACATTACATTATACACTACTACTACTACATTACATTATACACTACACTACTACATTACATTATACACTACTACATTACATTATACACTACACTACTACATTACATTATACACTACACTACTACATTACATTATACACCACACTACTACATTACATTATACACTACACTACTACTACATTACATTATACACTACACTACTACATTACATTATACACTACTACATTACATTATACACTACACTACTACATTACATTATACACTACTACTACTACATTACATTATACACTACACTACTACATTACATTATACACTACACTACTACATTACATTATACACTACACTACTACTACATTACATTATACACTACCACTACTACTACATTACATTATACACTACACTACTACTACTACATTACATTATACACTACTACTACTACATTACATTATACACTACTACTACTACATTACATTATACACTACACTACTACTACATTACATTATACACTACACTACTACTACTACATTACATTATACACTACACTACTACTACATTACATTATACACTACACTACTACATTACATTATACACTACACTACTACTACTACATTACATTATACACTACTACTACTACATTACATTATACACTACACTACTACATTACATTATACACTACACTACTACTACATTACATTGTACACTACACTACTACTACTACATTACATTATACACTACACTACTACATTACATTATACACTACACTACTACTACTACATTACATTATACACTACACTACTACTACATTACATTATACACTACACTACTACTACTACATTACATTATACACTACACTACTACTACTACATTACATTATACACTACTACTACTACATTACATTATACACTACTACTACTACATTACATTATACACTACACTACTACTACATTACATTATACACTACACTACTACTACTACATTACATTATACACTACACTACTACTACATTACATTATACACTACACTACTACATTACATTATACACTACACTACTACATTACATTATACACTACACTACTACTACATTACATTATACACCACACTACTACATTACATTATACACTACACTAATACTACTACATTACATTATACACTACCACTACTACATTACATTATACACTACACTACTACTACATTACATTATACACCACACTACTACATTACATTATACACTACACTACTACTACATTACATTATACACCACACTACTACATTACATTATACACTACACTACTACTACTACATTACATTATACACTACACTACTACTACATTACATTATACACCACACTACTACATTACATTATACACTACTACTACTACATTACACACTACACTACTACATTACATTATACACTACACTACTACTACATTACATTATACACTACACTACTACTACTACATTACATTATACACTACTACTACTACATTACATTATACACTACACTACTACTACTACATTACATTATACACTACACTACTACATTACATTATACACTACACTACTACATTACATTATACACTACTACTACTACTACATTACATTATACACTACTACTACTACATTACATTATACACTACACTACTACATTACATTATACACTACACTACTACTACATTACATTATACACTACACTACTACTACTACATTACATTATACACTACACTACTACATTACATTATACACTACACTACTACTACTACATTACATTATACACTACACTACTACATTACATTATACACTACACTACTACTACTACATTACATTATACACTACACTACTACTACTACATTACATTATACACTACACTACTACTACATTACATTATACACTACACTACTACATTACATTATACACTACACTACTACATTACATTATACACTACACTACTACTACATTACATTATACACTACACTACTACTACTACATTACATTATACACTACACTACTACTACTACATTACATTATACACTACTACTACTACATTACATTATACACTACTACTACTACATTACATTATACACTACACTACTACTACATTACATTATACACTACACTACTACTACATTACATTATACACTACACTACTACTACTACATTACATTATACACTACACTACTACTACATTACATTATACACTACTACTACTACATTACATTATACACTACACTACTACTACTACATTACATTATACACTACACTACTACTACTACATTACATTATACACTACTACTACTACATTACATTATACACTACACTACTACTACATTACATTATACACTACACTACTACATTACATTATACACTACACTACTACTACATTACATTATACACCACTACTACTACTACATTACATTATACACTACACTACTACTACTACATTACATTATACACTACTACTACTACATTACATTATACACTACACTACTACTACATTACATTATACACTACTACTACTACATTACATTATACACTACTACTACTACATTACATTATACACTACACTACTACTACATTACATTATACACTACACTACTACATTACATTATACACTACACTACTACTACTACATTACATTATACACTACACTACTACATTACATTATACACTACTACTACTACATTACATTATACACTACACTACTACTACATTACATTATACACTACTACTACATTACATTATACACTACTACTACTACATTACATTATACACTACTACTACTACATTACATTATACACTACTACTACATTACATTATACACTACTACTACTACATTACATTATACACTACACTACTACTACATTACATTATACACTACACTACTACATTACATTATACACTACACTACTACTACTACATTACATTATACACTACCACTACTACATTACATTATACACTACACTACTACTACATTACATTATACACCACACTACTACATTACATTATACACTACACTACTACATTACATTATACACTACACTACTACTACTACATTACATTATACACTACACTACTACATTACATTATACACTACTACTACTACATTACATTATACACTACACTACTACTACATTACATTATACACTACTACTACATTACATTATACACTACTACTACTACATTACATTATACACTACACTACTACTACATTACATTATACACTACACTACTACATTACATTATACACTACACTACTACATTACATTATACACTACACTACTACTACTACATTACATTATACACTACACTACTACATTACATTATACACTACACTACTACATTACATTATACACTACACTACTACTACATTATAGTTAGATTAGTTTAGATAAAGACGTGCGTGCGTGCGTGCGTGCGTGCGTGCGTGTGTGACACACTGGACTGTTTCCTGTCCACAGTGGCATTCTCTGTCCAAAGAGCAGCAGGCCAAATATTACGAACTGGCTCGTAAAGAGAGACTCCTCCACTCCAAACTGTACCCGGGCTGGTCGGCCAGAGACAACTACGTAAGTACTACTACTACACCACCAGCTGATATCTCATGATGACATCACTACACCACCAGCTGATATCTCATGATGACATCACTACACCACCAGCTGATTTCTCCTGTTTGTTTGTGTTTAGGGTAAAAAGAAGAAGAGGAAGAGAGCGAAGAGTGAAACTCAGTTTGAAGGTGAGACGATGCTGCTGTCAGTCAGAGAGCGTCATTGAGATATTAAACAGATAATAAATGAGTGAATGAATATTGGACTCCAGAGAGAGCTGGACCCTCACGCGGTACTCAGCCGGTAGTGATGATACGTGTCATTGGACCCTCACGCGGTACTCAGCCGGTAGTGATGATACGTGTCATTGGACCCTCACGCGGTACTCAGCCGGTAGTGATGATACGTGTCATTGGACCCTCACGCGGTACTCAGCCGGTAGTGATGATACGTGTCATTGGACCCTCACGCGGTACTCGGCCGGTAGTGATGATACGTGTCATTGGACCCTCACGCGGTACTCAGCTGGTAGTGATGATACGTGTCATTGGACCCTCACGCGGTGCTCGGCCGGTAGTGATGATACGTGTCATTGGACACTCACGCGGTACTCAGCTGGTAGTGATGATACGTGTCATTGGACCCTCACGCGGTACTCAGCTGGTAGTGATGATGTTATTGGACACTCACGCGGTGCTCGGCCGGTAGTGATGATACGTGTCATTGGACCCTCACGCGGTACTCGGCCGGTAGTGATGATACGTGTCATTGGACCCTCACGCGGTACTCAGCCGGTAGTGATGATACGTGTCATTGGACCCTCACGCGGTACTCGGCCGGTAGTGATGATACGTGTCATTGGACCCTCACGCGGTACTCGGCCGGTAGTGATGATGTCATTAGACCCTCACGCGGTACTCGGCCGGTAGTGATGATACGTGTCATTGGACCCTCACGCGGTACTCAGCTGGTAGTGATGATACGTGTCATTGGACCCTCACGCGGTGCTCGGCCGGTAGTGATGATACGTGTCATTGGACCCTCACGCGGTACTCAGCTGGTAGTGATGATACGTGTCATTGGACCCTCACGCGGTACTCAGCTGGTAGTGATGATACGTGTCATTGGACCCTCACGCGGTACTCAGCTGGTAGTGATGATGTCATTGGACCCTCACGCGGTACTCAGCTGGTAGTGATGATGTCATTGGACCCTCACGCGGTACTCAGCTGGTAGTGATGATGTCATTAGACCTTCACGCAGTACTCAGCTGGTAGTGATGATATGTGTCATTGGACCCTCACGCGGTACTCGGCCGGTAGTGATGATACGTGTCATTGGACCCTCACGCGGTACTCGGCCGGTAGTGATGATGTCATTGGACCCTCACGCGGTACTCGGCCGGTAGTGATGATGTCATTGGACCTTCACGCGGTACTCGGCCGGTAGTGATGATGTCATTGGACCCTCACGCGGTACTCGGCCGGTAGTGATGATGTCATTGGACCCTCACGCGGTACTCAGCTGGTAGTGATGATGTCATTGGACCAATCGAAGTGGGTCGGGCCTGATGAGTGTGTTTGTGTGTTTGTTGGTCAGATCCTGAAGACGACTTCCCGCCACAGCTGAAGAAACCTTGTGCGCTGCCGCCTGCGGAGACGCCTCACACACACACTCTGCTCACACAGACTGCACACACACACCCCCGTTCACACCTGACACAGACACACTCCATCTCCCACCTGACGCACACACACCTGTCCCAGGCTAGCCCCGCCTCCTCCCTGGACTCCCCGGCGACGCCGACCACCGCATTGGCCTCGCCCGCCGCTCCGGCCCCGACGTACACCGAGCACACGCACTCCTCCTACGGCGGGCACATGTCTCCGTACGGCGAGCAGCTGCAGCCGCTGTCCCTCACCACCAAACCTCACCGGACCCCCCACCCTCTGAACCGCACCGCCGTCACTCCGGGACCGTACACGCCGACGTCCTCCTGCGACACCCCCGCCTCCTCACCCCACACGGCTCCTTCCAGGTGTTCACCCCCTCCTCCGCCCTTCCTTGTCCCGCCTCCTACCTCCGCTCACCGATCGGCGGCGAGCTCCCACGGTGCCTTAACTCAGCCGTTAGCACTCAGACGAACCAATCAGCTGTGAGCAGCTGCTTTCACCTGAACTCTTTTTTAATCTGTAAATAAGCTTCTTTTCTTACCTTTAGAAATGTATCACGTTTTATATTAGTAGGAATAATTGGTCAATATTTGACCGCGTCTCTAACTCCATGAAACGGTGTATTTTTTTGCCAACTCTTTCTACTTCCTTTCTATGAATGATCACCGGTGTGGGAATCAGAGGGGTCTGTTTGTTTTATATACCTGCTAGTAACGAGTGTAAATCTATTTTCTGTCTTAATAAATATTCACTGAGTTGATGACGAAGGTCTGAGGAAGATTCACCAAACACCAACAGGGTTTCAGGTTCAGTGTGGATGATGTCATGATGTCTGCTGTCCATGAATTCAGTCATAAGTCAGAATCAGAATCATTAGAACTGAAGAACTGACGGAGAATCATCTACAGTTCTCTTCAGTATCATAATAATAATATAATATATCTATATACATTATAAATAATAATATCCAGTGATATTTAACTAACTTGAAATTAACTATAAATATCTCAGGAACCATTGGATTAATACTCTTGTTCAGATATATCTATATCTCTCTCTCTATATATATTATATATATATATAATATAGTATATAAACAGAGAGAGATAATCTTCCTCTGGCGCCCTCTGCTGGTCGCCATCATACACTGTAAAAAGTGAGTATTTCCTTGAAGAACCTGTAAGTTCGTCTCTCATTCTGATCACGGCATTATTCCTTTAGATATATGCAAATGATGTGTGATGACATCACCAATATGCAAATGATGTGCGATGACATCACCAATATGCAAATGATGTGTGATGACATCACCAATATGCAAATGATGTGTGATGACATCACCAATATGCAAATGATGTGCGATGACGTCACCAATATGCAAATGATGTGCGATGACGTCACCAATATGCAAATGATGTGCGATGACGTCACCAATATGCAAATGATGTGCGACAACACACCTGAACTTTGTAACTGTAGACGGTGTTGGCTTCTGTCCAGGTGAGTGTCTGACGTCACCAACCTGATCAAACATCAATATATTTATATATATATTTATATATCTACATATATAAATAAATATCTCTATATATATAAATATATATTTATATTGATTTATTTATATATATATATATTTATTTATATATATATAATATATTATATATATTTATATATATAATATATAAATATATATATTTATATATATTTTTATATTTATATATATATATTATATATATATATCAGTAAAGTATCTATAAGATCTTTACATATTCTGAACTTGTTGACGAACAGCTGAACCGGCCAACGTTTTCATTTAATTAACCAACTTCAGAGGTCATAAATTCATCAAGTGTAAATCACAGATATTTATATTCAGGTGTTTATTCAGGAAGCTAAGAGATGAAGCTTATAGATGAAGCTAAGAGATTAAGATTATAGATGAAGCTAGGAGATGAAGCTTATAGATGAAGCTTATAGACGGTGCTTATAGATGAAGCTAGGAGATGAAGCTTATAGATGAAGCTCATAGATGAAGCTAAGAGATGAAGCTTATAGATGGTGCTTATAGATGAAGCTAAGATATGAAGCTTATAGATGGTGCTTATAGATGAAGCTTTTATATGAAGATAAGATGAAGCTTATAGATGAAGATAAGAGATGAAGCTTATAGATTGTGCTTATAGATGGTGCTTATAGATGAAGCTTATAGATGAAGCTTTTAGATGAAGGTAAGAGATGAAGCTTATAGATGGTGCTTATAGATGAAGCTTATAGATGAAGCTAAGAGATGAAGCTTATAGATGAAGCTGAGATGAAGCTTAAAGATGGTGCTTATAGATGAAGCTAAGAGATGAAGCTTAAAGATGGTGCTTATAGATGAAGCTTATAAATGAAGCTTACAGATGAAGCTTATAGATGAAGCTGAGATGAAGCTTAAAGATGGTGCTTACAGATGAAGCTTATAGATGGTCCTTATAGATGAAGCTGAGATGAAGCTTAAAGATGGTGCTTATAGATGAAGCTAAGAGATGAAGCTTACAGATGAAGCTTATAGATGAAGCTTTTAGATGAAGGTAAGAGATGAAGCTAAGAGATGAAGCTTACAGATGAAGCTTATAGACGGTGCTTATAGATGAAGCTAGGAGATGAAGCTTATAGACGGTGCTTATAGATGAAGCTAGGAGATGAAGCTTATAGATGAAGCTCATAGATGAAGCTAAGAGATGAAGCTTATAGATGGTGCTTATAGATAAAGCTAAGATATGAAGCTTATAGATGGTGCTTATAGATGAAGCTTTTATATGAAGCTTATAGATGAAGCTTATAGATGAAGATAAGAGATGAAGCTTATAGATTGTGCTTATAGATGGTGCTTATAGATGAAGCTTATAGATGAAGCTTTTAGATGAAGGTAAGAGATGAAGCTTATAGATGAAGCTTAAAGATGGTGCTTATAGATGAAGCTAAGAGATGAAGCTTAAAGATGGTGCTTATAGATGAAGGTAAGAGATGAAGCTGAGATGAAGCTTAAAGATGGTGCTTACAGATGAAGCCTATAGATGAAGCTTATAGATGATCCTTATAGATGAAGCTGAGATGAAGCTTATAGATGGTCCTTATAGATGAAGCTGAGATGAAGCTTAAAGATGGTGCTTATAGATGAAGCTAAGAGATGAAGCTTACAGATGGTGCTTATAGATGAAGCTAAGAGATGAAGCTTACAGATGAAGTTTATAGATGAAGCTTATAGATGAAGCTTTTAGATGAAGGTAAGAGATGAAGCTTACAGATGAAGCTTATAGATGAAGCTTATAGATGAAGCTTTTAGATGAAGGTAAGAGATGAAGCTTATAGATGGTGCTTATAGATGAAGCTTATAGATGAAGCTAAGAGATGAAGCTTATAGATGGTCCTTATAGATGAAGCTGAGATGAAGCTTAAAGATGGTGCTTATAGATGAAGCTAAGAGATGAAGCTTAAAGATGGTGCTTATAGATGAAGGTAAGAGATGAAGCTTACAGATGAAGCTTATAGATGAAGCTGAGATGAAGCTTAAAGATGGTGCTTATAGATGAAGCTAAGAGATGAAGCTTACAGATGGTGCTTATAGATGAAGCTAAGAGATGAAGCTTACAGATGAAGTTTATAGATGAAGCTTATAGATGAAGCTTTTAGATGAAGGTAAGAGATGAAGCTAAGAGATGAAGCTTACAGATGAAGCTTATAGATGAAGCTTATAGATAAAGCTTTTAGATGAAGGTAAGAGATGAAGCTAAGAGATGAAGCTTATAGATGGTCCTTATAGATGAAGCTGAGATGAAGCTTAAAGATGGTGCTTACAGATGAAGCCTATAGATGAAGCTAAGAGATGAATCTTACAGATGAAGCTTATAGATGAAGCTTTTAGATGAAGGTAAGAGATGAAGCTTATAGATGGTGCTTATAGATGAAGCTTATAGATGAAGCTAAGAGATGAAGCTTATAGATGGTCCTTATAGATGAAGCTGAGATGAAGCTTAAAGATGGTGCTTATAGATGAAGCTAAGAGATGAAGCTTAAAGATGGTGCTTATAGATGAAGGTAAGAGATGAAGCTTACAGATGAAGCTTATAGATGAAGCTGAGATGAAGCTTAAAGATGAAGCTAAGAGATGAAGCTTATAGATGGTCCTTATAGATGAAGCTGAGATGAAGCTTAAAGATGGTGCTTATAGATGAAGCTAAGAGATGAAGCTTACAGATGGTGCTTATAGATGAAGCTAAGAGATGAAGCTTACAGATGAAGTTTATAGATGAAGCTTATAGATGAAGCTTTTAGATGAAGGTAAGAGATGAAGCTAAGAGATGAAGCTTACAGATGAAGCTTATAGATGGTCCTTATAGATGAAGCTGAGATGAAGCTTAAAGATGGTGCTTACAGATGAAGCCTATAGATGAAGCTAAGAGATGAATCTTACAGATGAAGCTTATAGATGAAGCTTTTAGATGAAGGTAAGAGATGAAGCTAAGATATGAAGATGAATAACATTGACGGGTCTCTGACTCCAGTCGGGGGAACGAGTTTCTGAAATGACGATATTCATGATATACAATATAATATGGATGAGTTGGTTGAACATCCAGGACGGAACATGTGATCTTTATTGTTTGAACTTGCTTCTTCTTCTGTCTCCAGGACTGAAAGGGTTAATTGAGTCTTTCTATTGGATTGAATCTTTATCAGGAACCGTCAACGACAACGTGAGTAGACATAATATTATTTTATTGACTTTATTTCAGTACAGCAGCCGACCGGTAGACCGGGAGACCGGGAGACCAGGAGACTGGTAGACCTAGTGGGAGGGTAGTGTGGAGTTTCTGAGACAACAAAATGTCCGGAAAAATATCTGATCAATGTCTGAAAAATGCCCAAAACATAGTCTGAAAAATGTCTGAAAAAAAATATCTGACAGATGCCCAAAAAAATGTGGAAGAAGGGTAGTCCGAGGTCCAAAAATAAGTCACAAAAAATGTCCAAAAAATGTTAGAAAAAAGTACCAAAGAAGTCTTAAAAATATCCCCAAAATTTCTGAGAAATTTTATAAAAATGTCTGAAAGAAATGTCAAAAAATGTTCCAAAACAAGTCCCAAATAAATCCCCCACATTTCTGAAAAATGTCTAAAATATGCTAAAGAAAGGCAGAAAAAAGTCTGAAAAATGTCCAAAACAAATCTGAAAAATGCCCGAAAAATGTCTCAAAAAGTCTCAAAAATATCCCAAAAATTTCTGAAAAATGTCTGAAAAATAACCCAAAAATGTCCGAAAAGATCCAAAAAAAAGTCTGAAAAACATCTAAAAATATCAGAAAAGGCAGAAGAAATGTCCGAAAAATGTCCACGAATATATCTGAAAATGTCCGAAAAAAATCCCCCAAAAAATGTCGTAAAAATGTCATAAAATACCCTAATAAATGCAGAAGACAGGCTAAAAAAATCTCCCAAATTTTGGAATAATTTGCAGAAAAATACGGAAGAAAGGCAGAATAAAATGTCTGAAAAATTTCCGAAAAATGTCCAAAAGATGTCAGAAATATTGTTGTCTTTTTCTCACCCTGAGAGTCGGCTGATCAATCAACCAATAATGTAAATAATAAATCAATAGAGACATCTGAGCTGCAGCCATTAACTTATTTATTATACTGAATTTACCAAAAGTCAAAGCAACACTTGAATCAACAGTCCGGCACACGTTTAGTCGGTTCTGTTCTGTGGTTGGTCGGTTTCCTCCGTGCACGAGCACTCCGAGGTCACGACCCCTTCACTGCCACCGAGATGCTGGGAAATCCTAAAATCCAGACTTTTACTAGTACGTAGAGAGGAGGGGGGGGGGGCATCGTATCAGCTGAATATAATAATAAAACCATCGTTCTGACTCCTGAAGCTCCGCAGGAGTCCAACCACTAATATAATAATAATATAATAATAATAATATAATAATATAATAATAATAATCATAATAATAATATAATAATAATCATAATAATAATAATAATAATATAATAATAATAATATAATAATAATAATCATAAACGTCGGTGTGCATGTCGGCTGCTGTAAACGTGAACAGATTACAATAAAATCATCAAGGCATTTTTCTACATGTAGTTTTAATCCGTCAGCGGAGACAAAAAGCTGACTGAACATTTTAACATGTTTATGTAGAAACATTTTATTGGTAATAATCAATCAATCAATCACTGATCAACTGGTAATAATCCATCGATCGATCAGTGGATGAGAACTGATGGATAATCTCCACTACATGCAGCGCTGCTAGAGGACTTCAGACCTTTAATCTGGACCAGTTGGTCTAGACCTTTAATCTGGACCAGTTGGTCTAGACCTTTAATCTGGACCAGCTGGCCTAGACCTTTAATCTGGACCAGCTGGCCTAGACCTTTAATCTGGACCAGCTGGCCTAGACCTTTAATCTGGACCAGTTGATCTAGACCTTTAATCTGGACCAGTTGGTCTAGACCTTTAATCTGGACCAGTTGATCTAGACCTTTAATCTGGACCAGTTGATCCAGACCTTTAATCTGGACCAGTTGATCTAGACCTTTAATCTGGACCAGTTGGTCTAGACCTTTAATCTGGACCAGCTGGCCTAGACCTTTAATCTGGACCAGTTGATCTAGACCTTTAATCTGGACCAGCTGGCCTAGACCTTTAATCTGGACCAGCTGGCCTAGACCTTTAATCTGGACCAGCTGGCCTAGACCTTTAATCTGGACCAGTTGATCTAGACCTTTAATCTGGACCAGTTGGTCTAGACCTTTAATCTGGACCAGTTGATCTAGACCTTTAATCTGGACCAGTTGATCCAGACCTTTAATCTGGACCAGTTGATCTAGACCTTTAATCTGGACCAGTTGGTCTAGACCTTTAATCTGGACCAGCTGGCCTAGACCTTTAATCTAGACCAGTTGATCTAGACCTTTAATCTGGACCAGCTGGCCTAGACCTTTAATCTAGACCAGTTGATCTAGACCTTTAATCTGGACCAGTTGATCTTGACCTTTAATCTAGACCAGTTGATCTAGACCTTTAATCTGGACCAGATGATCTAGACCTTTAATCTGGACCAGATGATCTAGACCTTTAATCTAGACCAGTTGATCTAGACCTTTAATCTGGACCAGTTGATCTAGACCTTTAATCTAGACCAGTTGATCTAGACCTTTAATCTGGACCAGTTGATCCAGACCTTTAATCTAGACCAGTTGATCCAGACCTTTAATCTGATCCAGACCTTTAATCTGGACCAGTTGATCCAGACCTTTAATCTGGACCAGTTGATCCAGACCTTTAATCTGGACCAGTTGATCTAGACCTTTAATCTAGACCAGCTGGTCCAGGAACTCGGTCGACTCAACGGACATAAGATCAAACTGTGATCTTCGGTCTGGAATGAAACTTCAACAGTAGCAAAAAAACAGAAAGAAAACATTCAGTTTATGGACATTTATCATGAGACCAGGACCAGGACCAGGACCAGGACCTCAGAGTGGACTGGTGATAGTAGAGTCCACAGTGCTGAGCCTCTCAGATACCTGACGAACCAGCACACAGGACTGGGTACTGGTTCAGGTCTGGGTACTGGTCCTGAACCAGCACACAGGACTAGGTACTGGTTCAGGACTGGGTACTGGTTCTGTGGGTGGGGGTGAAGCAGTATAGGGGGGTCAGGGTAGATAGGGGATGATGCGGAGGGACCCGGAGGTGACAGTATGATGGGGGGGGGTTTGAGGGCAGTTCTGGGGGGGTCTCAGACGGTCTCCGTCTAGAAGGTCTTCCTGTGGATGGCTCGTGCTCTGTCTTCTTCATATTCTCGCTTCGACACCCACATCTTCTTAAAGGTGTCCAACGACGCCAAGATGGAGCCGCTGGCGGGAGGAGAGAACGCCACGTCATCCAACCAGTTCATCCAACCACGTCATCCAACCAGTTCTTCCAACCACGTCATCCAATCAGTTCATCCAACCACGTCATCCAACCAGTTCATCCAACCACGTCATCCAACCAGTTCATCCAATCAGTTCATCCAACCACGTCATCCAACCAGTTCATCCAACCACGTCATCCAACCACGTCATCCAATCAGTTCATCCAACCACGTCATCCAATCAGTTCATCCAATCACGTCATCAATCAGTTCATCCAACCACGTCATCCAACCACGTCATTCAATCACGTCATCCAACCAGTTCATCCAACCACGTCATCCAACCACGTCATCCAATCAGTTCATCCAACCACGTCATCCAATCAGTTCATCCAATCACGTCATCAATCAGTTCATCCAATCACGTCATCAATCAGTTCATCCAACCACGTCATCCAACCACGTCATTCAATCACGTCATCCAACCAGTTCATCCAGCCACGTCATCCAACCACGTCATTCAATCACGTCATCCAATCAGTTCATCCAACCACGTCATCCAATCACTTCATCCAACCACGTCATCCAATCAGTTCATCCAACCACGTCATCCAATCAGTTCATCCAACCACGTCATCCAATCACGTCATCCAACCACGTCATCCAATCAGGTCATCCAACCACGTCAACCAACCACGTCATCCAATCAATTCATCCAATCAGTTCATCCAATCAGTTCATCCAGCCACGTCATCCAACCACGTCATTCAATCACGTCATCCAATCAGTTCATCCAACCACGTCATCCAATCACGTCATCCAACCACGTCATCCAATCAGGTCATCCAACCACGTCAACCAACCACGTCATCCAACCACGTCAACCAACCACGTCATCCAATCAATTCATCCAATCAGTTCATCCAATCAGGTCATCCAACCACGTCATCCAATCAGTTCATCCAATCAGGTCATCCAATCACGTCATCCAATCAGTTCATCCAACCACGTCAACCAACCACGTCATCCAATCAGTTCATCCAACCACGTCATCCGACCACGTCAACCGACCACGTCATCCGACCACGTCATCCGACCACGTCATACAATCAGTTCATACAATCAATTCATCCGACCACGTCAACCAACCACGTCATCCAATCAGGTCATCCAATCAGTTCATCCAACCACGTCATCCAATCAGGTCATCCAACCACGTCATCCAATCAGTTCATCCAACCACGTCAACAACCAGGTCATCCAATCACGTCATCCAATCAGTTCATCCGACCACGTCATCCAATCAGGTCATCCAATCAGTTCATCCAACCAGTTCATCCAACCACGTCATCCAATCAGTTCATCCAACCACGTCATCCAATCAGTTCATCCAATCAGGTCATCCAACCACGTCAACCAACCACGTCATCCAATCAGTTCATCCAATCAGGTCATCCAATCACGTCATCCAATCAGTTCATCCAATCACGTCATCCAACCACGTCAACCAACCACGTCATCCAATCAGTTCATCCAACCACGTCATCCGACCACGTCATCCGACCACGTCATCCGACCACGTCATCCGACCACGTCATCCGACCACGTCATCCGACCACGTCATCCAATCAGTTCATCCAATCAGGTCATCCAATCACGTCATCCAATCACGTCATCCAATCAGTTCATCCAACCACGTCATCCAACCACGTCATCCGACCACGTCATCCGACCACGTCATCCAATCAGTTCATACAATCAATTCATCCGACCACGTCAACCAACCACGTCATCCAATCAGGTCATCCAATCAGTTCATCCAACCACGTCATCCAACCAGGTCATCCAACCACGTCATCCAATCAGTTCATCCGACCACGTCATCCAATCAGGTCATCCAATCAGTTCATCCAACCACGTCATCCAATCAGTTCATCTAATCAGTTCATCCAACCACGTCATCCAATCAGGTCACGGATCTACACCAACTACGTCATCACACACAGTCAGAACTCTGAGAACTGGACTCACCCGATCCAGGTGGAGTAGAGCCTCTCTTGGGGAGCAGAGATCTAGACAAGAGAGAAGAACCAGGTTAACAGACTGGTCCAGTAGAACCAGGACCTGGTCCAGTAGAACCAGGTTAACAGACTGGTCCAGCAGAACCAGGACCTGGTCCAGTAGAACCAGGTTAACAGACTGGTCCAGTAGAACCAGGAGACATGTTTCACTATGAGAAGGCATTTAGCTCCATTCAAAAGCTGAGAACAGAGACGCAGGCCGACCCGGTGGACCTCAGAGTCAGAACCTGGACCTCAGAGTCAGAACCTTGACCCCAGAGTCAGAACCTGGACCTCAGAGTCAGAACCTGGACCCACCTTGATCTTCACGTCTTTGGGCGCCAGCTTCTTGACTTCAGTTAGTAGTCGCTCCCCAAAGCCTGAAAGAGAAGAGACGGGTTCAGTACAGCTGTGATCCAGCTGTGATCCAGCTGTGGCCCAGCTGTGATCCAGCTGTGGCCCAGCTGTGGCCCAGCTGTGATCCAGCTGTGGCCCAGCTGTGATCCAGCTGTGATCCAGCTGTGATCCAGCTGTGGCCCAGCTGTGGCCCAGCTGTGATCCAGCTGTGGCCCAGCTGTGATCCAGCTGTGATCCAGCTGTGGCCCAGCTGTGGCCCAGCTGTGATCCAGCTGTGGCCCAGCTGTGATCCAGCTGTGGCCCAGCTGTGATCCAGCTGTGATCCAGCTGTGATCCAGCTGTGATCCAGCTGTGGCCCAGCTGTGGCCCAGCTGTGATCCAGCTGTGGCCCAGCTGTGACCCAGCTGTGACCCAGCTGTGATCCAGCTGTTTCGACCCGTCATCATCATCATCATCATGGCGGACCTTTGATGAGGGTGGAGCCTCCACAGAGGACGATGGTGGAGAAGAGCGTGCGTCGCAGGTCCATGTCAGACTTCTGGATGGCGTAGGCCAGGACCTCGTGGATCCCCGAGCTCTCGTCTCCGATCAGGTCGGGTCTGAAGAGCAGCTCTGGAGCACGGAACCGGGCCGGCCCGATCTGGAGGTTGGAGGTCAGAGGTCAGAGGTCAGAGGTCAGGGTTAGGGACTGTTTGAGGGGAGGTTTCTATGGAGACGTCTCCCGTCCACTCACGTTTAAAGTGCTTCCATCAGGCAGGACGTACTGGGCCTTCTCGGTCTCTAGAGTCTCGTCCTTTTGGGGGTTGAGGGACAGATAACAGGCTCGCTGCAGACAGGAAACAGCTGATTAGACCAGAACCAATAGGAGGGACTCGTAGCGGACCCGTCGGCGAGCGGCTCACCTCTTTGACGGTGCGAACCACCTCGAACTCTGCCGACGTGTTGAAGTTGTAGCCTTCCTTGCGCAGCAGCAGGCGGAGATACCGCGACACGTCTCTTCCTGCGATGTCCACGCGCATGATGGAGTGTGGGATGGCGAAGCCCTCGTAGATGGGCACGACGTGGGTCACGCCGTCGCCCGAATCCAACACAACACCGGTGGTGCGACCTGTGGCGTACCTGCATGGAGCACACAGACCCGAATCATTGACACGCTGGTCACGTCCCGGTAACCAACTAACTACTAAACTACTACACTGCTACACTACTACACTACTACACTACTACACTACTAAACTGCTACACTGCTACACTGCTACACTACTACACTACTACACTACTAAACTACTACACTACTAAACTACTAAACTACTACACTACTAAACTACTACACTACTAAACTACTACACTACTAAACTACTACACTACTACACTACTACACTACTAAACTGCTACACTGCTACACTACTAAACTACTAAACTACTACACTACTACACTACTAAACTACTAAACTACTACACTACTAAACTACTAAACTACTAAACTACTACACTACTACACTACTAAACTACTACACTACTACACTACTACACTACTAAACTACTAAACTACTACACTACTAAACTACTAAACTACTACACTACTAAACTACTACACTGCTACACTACTACACTACTAAACTGCTACACTGCTACACTACTAAACTACTAAACTACTACACTACTACACTACTAAACTACTAAACTACTACACTACTACACTACTAAACTACTACACTACTACACTACTACACTACTAAACTACTACACTACTACACTACTACACTACTAAACTACTAAACTACTAAACTACTACACTACTAAACTACTACACTACTAAACTACTACACTACTACACTACTACACTGCTACACTGCTACACTACTACACTACTACACTACTACACTACTACACTACTAAACTACTACACTGCTACACTGCTACACTACTACACTACTACACTACTAAACTACTACACTACTAAACTACTAAACTACTACACTACTAAACTACTACACTACTAAACTACTACACTACTAAACTACTACACTACTACACTACTAAACTGCTACACTGCTACACTACTAAACTACTAAACTACTACACTACTACACTACTAAACTACTAAACTACTACACTACTACACTACTAAACTACTAAACTACTAAACTACTACACTACTACACTACTAAACTACTACACTACTACACTACTACACTACTAAACTACTACACTACTAAACTACTAAACTACTACACTACTACACTACTACACTACTACACTACTAAACTACTACACTGCTACACTACTAAACTACTAAACTACTACACTACTACACTACTAAACTACTAAACTACTACACTACTACACTACTAAACTACTACACTACTACACTACTACACTACTAAACTACTACACTACTACACTACTACACTACTAAACTACTAAACTACTAAACTACTAAACTACTACACTACTAAACTACTACACTACTACACTACTAAACTACTACACTACTAAACTACTACACTACTACACTACTACACTACTACACTACTAAACTACTACACTACTACACTACTAAACTACTACACTACTACACTACTAAACTACTACACTACTAAACTACTACACTACTACACTACTAAACTACTAAACTACTACACTACTAAACTACTACACTACTACACTACTAAACTACTACACTACTAAACTACTACACTACTACACTACTACACTACTAAACTACTACACTACTACACTACTACACTACTACACTACTACACTACTAAACTACTACACTACTACACTACTAAACTAAACTACTACACTACTAAACTACTACACTATTAAACTACTAAACTACTACACTACTAAACTACTACACTACTACACTACTAAACTACTACACTACTAAACTACTACACTACTAAACTACTACACTACTACACTACTAAACTACTAAACTACTACACTACTAAACTACTACACTACTACACTACTAAACTACTAAACTACTACACTACTACACTACTAAACTACTACACTACTAAACTGCTAAACTGCTAAACTACTAAACTACTACACTGCTACACTACTACACTGCTACACTGCTAAACTGCTAAACTACTACACTGCTACACTACTACACTACTAAACTGCTAAACTACTAAACTACTAAACTACTACACTACTAAACTACTACACTACTACACTACTAAACTACTAAACTACTACACTACTAAACTGCTAAACTGCTACACTGCTAAACTACTAAACTGCTACACTACTAAACTACTAAACTACTACACTACTACACTACTAAACTGCTACACTGCTAAACTACTACACTGCTAAACTGCTAAACTGCTAAACTGCTACACTGCTAAACTGCTAAACTGCTAAACTGCTAAACTGCTACACTACTAAACTACTAAACTACTACACTACTAAACTGCTACACTGCTAAACTACTACACTGCTAAACTGCTAAACTGCTAAACTGCTACACTGCTAAACTGCTAAACTGCTAAACTGCTAAACTGCTAAACTACTACACTACTAAACTACTAAACTACTACACTACTAAACTACTACACTACTAAACTACTAAACTGCTACACTACTACACTACTAAACTACTACACTACTACACTACTAAACTACTACACTACTACACTACTACACTGCTAAACTACTAAACTACTACACTGCTAAACTACTAAACTACTACACTGCTAAACTACTAAACTACTACACTACTAAACTACTAAACTACTACACTACTAAACTACTACACTGCTACACTGCTAAACTACTACACTGCTAAACTGCTAAACTGCTACACTGCTAAACTACTAAACTACTAAATTACTAAACTACTACACTACTAAACTACTAAACTACTACACTACTAAACTACTAAACTACTACACTGCTACACTGCTAAACTGCTAAACTACTAAACTACTACACTACTAAACTACTACACTGCTACACTACTAAACTACTACACTACTAAACTACTACACTACTACACTACTAAACTACTAAACTGCTACACTACTACACTACTAAACTACTAAACTGCTACACTGCTAAACTACTACACTACTACACTACTAAACTACTAAACTACTACACTGCTAAACTACTAAACTACTACACTACTAAACTGCTAAACTACTAAACTGCTACACTGCTACACTGCTACACTACTACACTACTAAACTACTACACTACTAAACTACTACACTACTACACTACTAAACTACTAAACTGCTACACTACTACACTACTAAACTACTACACTACTACACTACTAAACTACTAAACTACTACACTGCTAAACTACTAAACTACTACACTACTAAACTACTAAACTACTACACTACTAAACTACTAAACTGCTACACTGCTACACTACTACACTACTAAACTACTAAATTACTAAACTACTACACTACTAAACTACTAAACTACTACACTACTAAACTACTAAACTACTACACTGCTAAACTACTACACTGCTAAACTGCTACACTGCTAAACTACTAAACTACTAAATTACTAAACTACTACACTACTAAACTACTAAACTACTACACTACTAAACTACTACACTGCTACACTGCTACACTACTAAACTACTACACTACTACACTACTACACTACTAAACTACTACACTGCTAAACTACTACACTGCTACACTGCTAAACTACTAAACTACTACACTACTACACTACTAAACTGCTAAACTGCTAAACTGCTACACTGCTACACTACTACACTACTACACTGCTAAACTGCTACACTGCTACACTACTACACTACTACACTGCTAAACTGCTAAACTGCTAAACTGCTACACTGCTAAACTGCTAAACTACTGAACTGCTAAACTACTAAACTACTACACTACTAAACTACTACACTACTAAACTACTACACTACTACACTACTACACTACTAAACTACTAAACTGCTACACTGCTAAACTACTACACTACTAAACTACTAAACTGCTACACTGCTACACTGCTAAACTGCTAAACTACTACACTACTACACTACTAAACTACTAAACTACTACACTGCTAAACTACTAAACTACTAAACTGCTACACTGCTAAACTACTACACTACTAAACTACTACACTACTACAATACTACACTACTACACTACTAAACTACTACACTACTACACTACTAAACTACTAAACTGCTACACTACTACACTACTAAACTACTACACTACTACACTACTACACTACTAAACTACTAAACTACTAAACTGCTACACTGCTAAACTACTAAACTACTACACTACTAAACTACTAAACTACTACACTACTAAACTACTAAACTGCTACACTGCTACACTGCTAAACTACTACACTGCTAAACTGCTACACTGCTAAACTACTAAACTACTAAATTACTAAACTACTACACTACTAAACTACTACACTACTAAACTACTAAACTGCTACACTGCTAAACTGCTAAACTACTACACTACTAAACTACTACACTACTACACTACTACACTACTACACTACTAAACTACTACACTACTACACTACTAAACTACTACACTACTACACTACTACACTACTACACTACTAAACTACTACACTACTACACTACTAAACTACTAAACTACTAAACTGCTAAACTACTACACTGCTAAACTACTACACTGCTAAACTACTAAACTACTACACTAATACACTACTACACTACTAAACTACTAAACTACTACACTACTACACTACTACACTACTAAACTACTAAACTACTACACTACTGAACTGCTAAACTACTAAACTACTACACTACTAAACTACTACACTACTACACTACTACACTACTAAACTACTAAACTACTACACTACTACACTACTACACTACTACACTACTAAACTACTAAACTACTACACTACTGAACTGCTAAACTACTAAACTACTACACTACTAAACTACTACACTACTACACTACTAAACTACTAAACTACTACACTACTGAACTGCTAAACTACTAAACTACTACACTGCTAAACTACTACACTACTAAACTACTAAACTACTACACTACTACACTGCTACACTGCTACACTGCTAAACTACTACACTACTACACTACTAAACTACTAAACTACTACACTACTACACTACTAAACTACTAAACTGCTACACTGCTACACTGCTAAACTACTACACTACTAAACTACTAAACTACTACACTACTACACTGCTACACTGCTAAACTGCTAAACTACTAAACTACTAAACTACTACACTGCTAAACTACTACACTACTAAACTACTAAACTACTACACTACTACACTACTAAACTACTAAACTACTACACTACTACACTACTACACTACTACACTACTAAACTACTACACTACTACACTACTAAACTACTAAACTGCTACACTGCTACACTGCTAAACTACTACACTACTAAACTACTAAACTACTACACTGCTACACTGCTACACTGCTAAACTACTACACTACTACACTACTAAACTACTAAACTACTACACTGCTAAACTACTAAACTACTACACTACTAAACTGCTAAACTACTAAACTGCTACACTGCTACACTGCTACACTACTACACTACTAAACTACTACACTACTACACTACTAAACTACTAAACTGCTACACTACTACACTACTAAACTACTACACTACTACACTACTACACTACTAAACTACTAAACTACTACACTGCTAAACTACTAAACTACTACACTACTAAACTACTACACTACTAAACTACTAAACTACTACACTGCTACACTGCTAAACTACTACACTGCTAAACTGCTACACTGCTAAACTACTAAACTACTAAATTACTAAACTACTACACTACTAAACTACTAAACTACTACACTACTAAACTACTAAACTGCTACACTGCTAAACTGCTACACTACTAAACTACTACACTGCTACACTACTAAACTGCTACACTGCTACACTGCTACACTACTAAACTACTACACTACTACACTACTACACTACTAAACTACTACACTGCTAAACTACTACACTGCTACACTGCTAAACTACTAAACTACTACACTACTACACTACTAAACTGCTAAACTACTAAACTGCTAAACTGCTACACTGCTACACTACTACACTACTAAACTACTACACTACTAAACTACTACACTACTACACTGCTAAACTGCTAAACTGCTAAACTGCTACACTGCTAAACTGCTAAACTACTGAACTGCTAAACTACTAAACTACTACACTACTAAACTACTACACTACTAAACTACTACACTACTACACTACTACACTACTAAACTACTAAACTGCTACACTGCTACACTGCTACACTGCTAAACTACTACACTACTAAACTACTAAACTACTACACTACTACACTACTACACTACTAAACTACTACACTACTAAACTACTACACTACTAAACTACTAAACTACTACACTACTACACTACTAAACTACTACACTACTAAACTACTAAACTACTACACTACTAAACTACTACACTACTAAACTACTACACTACTAAACTACTAAACTACTACACTGCTACACTGCTACACTGCTAAACTACTACACTACTAAACTACTAAACTACTACACTACTACACTACTAAACTACTACACTACTACACTACTAAACTACTACACTACTACACTACTAAACTACTAAACTACTACACTGCTACACTGCTACACTGCTAAACTACTACACTACTAAACTACTAAACTACTACACTACTACACTACTAAACTACTACACTACTAAACTACTACACTACTACACTACTACACTACTAAACTACTACACTACTACACTACTACACTACTACACTACTAAACTACTACACTACTACACTACTACACTACTACACTACTAAACTACTAAACTGCTAAACTACTACACTGCTAAACTACTACACTGCTAAACTACTAAACTACTACACTAATACACTACTACACTACTAAACTACTAAACTACTACACTACTACACTACTACACTACTAAACTACTACACTGCTACACTGCTACACTGCTAAACTACTACACTACTAAACTACTAAACTGCTACACTGCTACACTGCTAAACTGCTAAACTACTAAACTACTACACTACTACACTACTACACTACTAAACTACTACACTACTAAACTACTACACTACTAAACTACTACACTACTACACTACTACACTACTAAACTACTAAACTACTACACTACTAAACTACTACACTACTAAACTGCTAAACTACTAAACTGCTAAACTACTACACTGCTAAACTACTACACTGATAAACTACTAAACTACTACACTACTACACTGCTACACTGCTACACTGCTAAACTACTACACTACTACACTACTAAACTACTACACTACTACACTACTAAACTACTACACTACTACACTACTACACTACTACACTACTAAACTACTACACTACTACACTACTAAACTACTACACTACTACACTACTACACTACTACACTACTAAACTACTACACTACTACACTACTAAACTACTAAACTACTAAACTGCTAAACTACTACACTGCTAAACTACTACACTGCTAAACTACTAAACTACTACACTAATACACTACTACACTACTAAACTACTAAACTACTACACTACTACACTACTACACTACTAAACTACTAAACTACTACACTACTGAACTGCTAAACTACTAAACTACTACACTACTAAACTACTACACTACTACACTACTACACTACTAAACTACTAAACTACTACACTACTACACTACTACACTACTACACTACTAAACTACTAAACTACTACACTACTGAACTGCTAAACTACTAAACTACTACACTACTAAACTACTACACTACTACACTACTAAACTACTAAACTACTACACTACTGAACTGCTAAACTACTAAACTACTACACTGCTAAACTACTACACTACTAAACTACTAAACTACTACACTACTACACTGCTACACTGCTACACTGCTAAACTACTACACTACTACACTACTAAACTACTAAACTACTACACTACTACACTACTAAACTACTAAACTGCTACACTGCTACACTGCTAAACTACTACACTACTAAACTACTAAACTACTACACTACTACACTGCTACACTGCTAAACTGCTAAACTACTAAACTACTAAACTACTACACTGCTAAACTACTACACTACTAAACTACTAAACTACTACACTACTACACTACTACACTACTAAACTACTAAACTACTACACTACTACACTACTACACTACTAAACTACTACACTACTACACTACTAAACTACTAAACTGCTACACTGCTACACTGCTAAACTACTACACTACTAAACTACTAAACTACTACACTGCTACACTGCTACACTGCTAAACTACTACACTACTACACTACTAAACTACTAAACTACTACACTGCTAAACTACTAAACTACTACACTACTAAACTGCTAAACTACTAAACTGCTACACTGCTACACTGCTACACTACTACACTACTAAACTACTACACTACTACACTACTAAACTACTAAACTGCTACACTACTACACTACTAAACTACTACACTACTACACTACTACACTACTAAACTACTAAACTACTACACTGCTAAACTACTAAACTACTACACTACTAAACTACTACACTACTAAACTACTAAACTACTACACTGCTACACTGCTAAACTACTACACTGCTAAACTGCTACACTGCTAAACTACTAAACTACTAAATTACTAAACTACTACACTACTAAACTACTAAACTACTACACTACTAAACTACTAAACTGCTACACTGCTAAACTGCTACACTACTAAACTACTACACTGCTACACTACTAAACTGCTACACTGCTACACTGCTACACTACTAAACTACTACACTACTACACTACTACACTACTAAACTACTACACTGCTAAACTACTACACTGCTACACTGCTAAACTACTAAACTACTACACTACTACACTACTAAACTGCTAAACTGCTAAACTGCTAAACTGCTACACTGCTACACTACTACACTACTAAACTACTACACTACTAAACTACTACACTGCTACACTGCTAAACTGCTAAACTGCTAAACTGCTACACTGCTAAACTGCTAAACTACTGAACTGCTAAACTACTAAACTACTACACTACTAAACTACTACACTACTAAACTACTACACTACTACACTACTACACTACTAAACTACTAAACTGCTACACTGCTACACTGCTACACTGCTAAACTACTACACTACTAAACTACTAAACTACTACACTACTACACTACTACACTACTAAACTACTACACTACTAAACTACTACACTACTAAACTACTAAACTACTACACTACTACACTACTAAACTACTACACTACTAAACTACTAAACTACTACACTACTAAACTACTACACTACTAAACTACTACACTACTAAACTACTAAACTACTACACTGCTACACTGCTACACTGCTAAACTACTACACTACTAAACTACTAAACTACTACACTACTACACTACTAAACTACTACACTACTACACTACTAAACTACTACACTACTACACTACTAAACTACTAAACTACTACACTGCTACACTGCTACACTGCTAAACTACTACACTACTAAACTACTAAACTACTACACTACTACACTACTAAACTACTACACTACTAAACTACTACACTACTACACTACTACACTACTAAACTACTACACTACTACACTACTACACTACTACACTACTACACTACTACACTACTACACTACTAAACTACTAAACTGCTAAACTACTACACTGCTAAACTACTACACTGCTAAACTACTAAACTACTACACTAATACACTACTACACTACTAAACTACTAAACTACTACACTACTACACTACTACACTACTAAACTACTAAACTACTACACTACTGAACTGCTAAACTACTACACTACTAAACTACTACACTACTACACTACTACACTACTAAACTACTAAACTACTACACTACTACACTACTACACTACTACACTACTAAACTACTACACTACTACACTACTAAACTACTAAACTACTACACTACTGAACTGCTAAACTACTAAACTACTACACTACTAAACTACTACACTACTACACTACTAAACTACTAAACTACTACACTACTGAACTGCTAAACTACTAAACTACTACACTGCTAAACTACTACACTACTAAACTACTAAACTACTACACTACTACACTGCTACACTGCTACACTGCTAAACTACTACACTACTACACTACTAAACTACTAAACTACTACACTACTACACTACTACACTACTAAACTACTAAACTGCTACACTGCTACACTGCTACACTACTACACTACTAAACTACTAAACTACTACACTACTACACTGCTACACTGCTAAACTGCTAAACTACTAAACTACTAAACTACTACACTGCTAAACTACTACACTACTAAACTACTAAACTACTACACTACTACACTGCTACACTGCTAAACTGCTAAACTACTACACTACTAAACTGCTACACTGCTACACTGCTAAACTACTACACTACTAAACTACTAAACTACTACACTACTACACTGCTACACTGCTAAACTGCTAAACTACTAAACTACTAAACTACTACACTGCTAAACTACTACACTACTAAACTACTAAACTACTACACTACTACACTGCTACACTGCTAAACTGCTAAACTACTAAACTACTAAACTACTACACTACTACACTGCTACACTGCTACACTGCTAAACTACTACACTACTACACTACTACACTACTAAACTACTAAACTGCTACACTGCTACACTGCTAAACTACTACACTACTAAACTACTAAACTACTACACTACTACACTGCTACACTGCTAAACTACTAAACTACTAAACTACTAAACTGCTACACTGCTACACTACTAAACTACTAAACTACTAAACTACTACACTGCTAAACTACTACACTGCTAAACTACTAAACTACTAAACTACTACACTACTAAACTACTACACTGCTAAACTACTAAACTACTAAACTACTAAACTACTACACTACTACACTACTAAACTACTACACTGCTACACTACTAAACTACTAAACTACTAAACTACTACACTGCTACACTACTAAACTACTACACTACTACACTACTACACTACTACACTACTACACTACTAAACTGCTAAACTACTACACTGCTAAACTACTACACTGCTAAACTACTAAACTACTACACTACTAAACTACTAAACTACTACACTACTAAACTACTACACTACTAAACTACTACACTACTAAACTACTAAACTGCTACACTGCTACACTACTAAACTACTAAACTACTAAACTACTACACTACTAAACTACTACACTGCTAAACTACTAAACTACTAAACTACTAAACTACTACACTACTAAACTACTACACTACTACACTACTAAACTACTAAACTGCTACACTGCTACACTACTAAACTACTAAACTACTAAACTACTACACTGCTAAACTACTACACTGCTAAACTACTAAACTACTACACTACTAAACTACTACACTACTAAACTACTAAACTACTACACTGCTAAACTACTACACTGCTAAACTACTACACTGCTAAACTACTAAACTACTAAACTACTACACTACTAAACTACTACACTGCTAAACTACTACACTGCTAAACTACTAAACTACTACACTACTACACTACTAAACTACTACACTACTAAACTACTACACTACTACACTACTACACTACTAAACTACTACACTACTACACTACTACACTACTAAACTACTACACTACTACACTACTACACTACTACACTACTACACTACTAAACTACTAAACTGCTAAACTACTACACTGCTAAACTACTACACTGCTAAACTACTAAACTACTACACTAATACACTACTACACTACTAAACTACTAAACTACTACACTACTACACTACTACACTACTAAACTACTAAACTACTACACTACTGAACTGCTAAACTACTACACTACTAAACTACTACACTACTACACTACTACACTACTAAACTACTAAACTACTACACTACTACACTACTACACTACTACACTACTAAACTACTACACTACTACACTACTAAACTACTAAACTACTACACTACTGAACTGCTAAACTACTAAACTACTACACTACTAAACTACTACACTACTACACTACTAAACTACTAAACTACTACACTACTGAACTGCTAAACTACTAAACTACTACACTGCTAAACTACTACACTACTAAACTACTAAACTACTACACTACTACACTGCTACACTGCTACACTGCTAAACTACTACACTACTACACTACTAAACTACTAAACTACTACACTACTACACTACTACACTACTAAACTACTAAACTGCTACACTGCTACACTGCTACACTACTACACTACTAAACTACTAAACTACTACACTACTACACTGCTACACTGCTAAACTGCTAAACTACTAAACTACTAAACTACTACACTGCTAAACTACTACACTACTAAACTACTAAACTACTACACTACTACACTGCTACACTGCTAAACTGCTAAACTACTACACTACTAAACTGCTACACTGCTACACTGCTAAACTACTACACTACTAAACTACTAAACTACTACACTACTACACTGCTACACTGCTAAACTGCTAAACTACTAAACTACTAAACTACTACACTGCTAAACTACTACACTACTAAACTACTAAACTACTACACTACTACACTGCTACACTGCTAAACTGCTAAACTACTAAACTACTAAACTACTACACTACTACACTGCTACACTGCTACACTGCTAAACTACTACACTACTACACTACTACACTACTAAACTACTAAACTGCTACACTGCTACACTGCTAAACTACTACACTACTAAACTACTAAACTACTACACTACTACACTGCTACACTGCTAAACTACTAAACTACTAAACTACTAAACTGCTACACTGCTACACTACTAAACTACTAAACTACTAAACTACTACACTGCTAAACTACTACACTGCTAAACTACTAAACTACTAAACTACTACACTACTAAACTACTACACTGCTAAACTACTAAACTACTAAACTACTAAACTACTACACTACTACACTACTAAACTACTACACTGCTACACTACTAAACTACTAAACTACTAAACTACTAAACTACTACACTGCTACACTACTAAACTACTACACTACTACACTACTACACTACTACACTACTACACTACTAAACTGCTAAACTACTACACTGCTAAACTACTACACTGCTAAACTACTAAACTACTACACTACTAAACTACTAAACTACTACACTACTAAACTACTACACTACTAAACTACTACACTACTAAACTACTAAACTGCTACACTGCTACACTACTAAACTACTAAACTACTAAACTACTACACTACTAAACTACTACACTGCTAAACTACTAAACTACTAAACTACTAAACTACTACACTACTAAACTACTACACTACTACACTACTAAACTACTAAACTGCTACACTGCTACACTACTAAACTACTAAACTACTAAACTACTACACTGCTAAACTACTACACTGCTAAACTACTAAACTACTAAACTACTACACTACTAAACTACTACACTGCTAAACTACTAAACTACTAAACTACTAAACTACTAAACTACTACACTACTACACTACTACACTACTAAACTACTACACTGCTACACTACTAAACTACTAAACTACTACACTACTACACTACTACACTGCTAAAGTACTAAACCCTGACAGAACCAGTAACCCTAACCATCTGTCTGAAGTACTAAACCCTGACAGAAGCGAGGAGCTCCAGGAGTAACAGAGACATTAGTTGTCCACTCACAAGCTGAGGACGGCCTGCATGGAGATGAAGAGAGCAGGAACGTTGAAGGTCTCAAAGAAAACCTCGGCAGCCTTCTCCCGGTTCTTACTGGGGTTGAGAGGAGCTTCAGTCAGCAGCACCGGATGCTACAAGAGACGGACAGAGAGACGAGTCAAACAGGGGACTCTATTATTATTATTATTATTATTAATATTAGCATGCAGCAGCAGGAAGAGGAGCTCACCTCCTCGGAGAAGGTCTGCAGCTGCTCCTTGGAGTAGACGTACTGCCAGATCCTCTCCATGTCGTTCCAGTCCTTCACGATGCCGTGCTCCATCGGGTAGCGGACCGACAACAAGCCCCGGTGCTCCTAAAGGACCAGAGAGACCACAGAGACCACAGAGACCAGTGAGACCAGAGAGACCAGAGAGACCAGAGAGACCACAAGAACATCAACAGGCTGGTCTCTTCCCTCCTAATGCTCTCGTTAGAAAACACACTTTCTACACTAAATACATGAGTGTATAAATATACTGGAAAAACAAAGTTATTAACTTGTTTGGTGGATTATTTCTCTGTTGTTTCAATGCTAATGGTGATGCTAATGCTAATGGTCATTGTATTCTACATGGTTGAAAGCCTGTTTATTGACCTTTACAATGATGTCACACTTGTAAGGATCATGTATCAGGTTCTGTCTGCCAAAGTTGGATGGCAGGTCAAAGTATGGAGACGACGTGGAGAACGCTATGCTGATTGTTGAACTGATGGAGTAACAGCTTTTGGTGGAGGCTGTGTCATGGTGTGGGGGGGGGGCATCTCCCTCACTGGCAAAACAAGGCTTGTCATCATTGAAGGCCATCTCAATGCAGGGAGATATCGGGATGAGATTCTGCAGCCAGTGGTGATCCCATATCTCCACAATCTGGGACCTAACTTCATCCTCCAAGAAACAACGCCCCCCCCCACAGAGCCAGGGTTATCACAGACTACCTCCACAATGTGGAGATAACACTAGGAATAATAACACAAACAGACCATGGATCACAAAGGGACTGCAAAATGCCTGTAAAAAAAAGAATACTCTATATAGACAATTCATAAAATGTAAAACTAAAGAGGCAGAACATAAATATAAGAAATACAAAAATAAATTAACTAATATTATGAGGATATGCAAAAAGGAATATTATACCAAATTACTAGAAAATAACAAAAACAATATAAAAGGCATATGGAATATATTAAACAGTATTATTAGAAACCGTTCGACTAGCTCAAGTTACCCTGAATATTTTATTGATAATGATAGGTCTTTAAATGATATGAATGATGTGGTTAATGGGTTTAATGATTTTTTGTAAATGTGGGACCAAAGTTGGCAGGAAAAATCAAT
>NC_133813.1:552296-619796 GCF_043250625.1 Sebastes fasciatus
GTATCTATATTGTTTTATTTTAATTGATTCTATTGTAATTTAAATATTTGTATATGTTACATTATATTTGTTTGAAATGAGAGAGAGACAGTATGAAAATGGGGGAATATATATGTTGAAAAAACAAATATAAAGAATAAAATAGAATTAAATAGAATAAACCTTTTCATCTTTAATTTAATGACTTATTGTTTTGCATTCTTTTTGTAAAATTAGTAATTAGTAACAGAACTTAAAGGATGCCCATAGATGTGATTACTGTGGGCAGGAATATTATTATTATTATTATTATTACTTATTAATATATTATAGAAAATGAGGCATTTGATTAAAAAGCTCATAGTACAGACATTAGATGTTCTACTTTAGTGTTATTGATTACTATATCAGTATCTTAGACTCATTCATATCAGTTTGTTTGTATTTGATTGGATATTATAAATATTAAGTCTGGTCTTCTTCAGACCAGCTGGAGGCGCTGCTGAGCCCGGGAGGCCGGAAACACACCTCAAATACAGCACACGAAGAAGAAGCAGCAGCTAGTTGTTGTTGAGCAGAAACATTCTTCTGTTCTTCTATTCTTCTGTTCAGTTCTTCAGTATCCGGAGATCTTCTTCTTCTTCTCTTTCAGGTAGGTGTTGTGATGTTTCATATTAATGTACCAGATGAACTGACAGATAACGAGGTCCAGCTGTTCCACTGCTTAGCTTAGCTTAGCTTAGCTTAGCTTAGCTTAGTTAGCCTTCACTAGTTAGCTTCATGACAAAGTTCACTGACGTTAGCATGTTAGCTTGTTAGCCTGTTAGCATGTTAGCCTGTTAGCATGTTAGCCTGTTAGCATGTTAGCCTGTTAGCATGTTAGCCTGTTAGCTTTTTAGCCTGTTAGCATGTTAGCATGTTAGCCTGTTAGCATGTTAGCATGTTAGCCTGTTAGCCTGTTAGCATGTTAGCCTGTTAGCATGTTAGCCTGTTAGCTTGTTAGCCTGTTAGCATGTTAGCCTGTTAGCTTGTTAGCCTGTTAGCATGTTAGCCTGTTAGCCTGTTAGCATGTTAGCCTGTTAGCATGTTAGCCTGTTAGCCTGTTAGCTTGTTAGCCTGTTAGCATGTTAGCCTGTTAGCCTGTTAGCATGTTAGCCTGTTAGCATGTTAGCATGACAGGGTTGTCTCTGAGGTAAGGATCTGGTCCTGGACAAGGATCTGGTCCTGGACCAGGATCAGGACCAGGACCAGGACCTGGACCAGGATCTGGACCTGGACCAGGATCTGGTGTAATAGTGCTAACAACCTTAAAATCAGTTAAATGAACAAACTGTGACTTTAAGTGAGTTTGAAGCTAACTGTTTGGTTTTGGTTTCAGTTTATGGTGAGTAACGTTAACGTTACTCTGATCCAGGTCCTGGTCCTGACCTCAGAGTACCAGGTCCTGGTCCTGACCTCAGAGTACCAGGTCCTGGTCCTGACCTCAGAGTACCAGGTCCTGGTCCTGACCTCAGAGTACCAGGTCCTGGTCCTGACCTCAGAGTACCAGGTCCTGGTCCTGACCTCAGAGTACCAGGTCCTGGTCCTGACCTGAGTACCAGGTCCTGGTCCTGACCTCAGAGTACCAGGACCTGGTACTCTGAGGTCACAGGTCACATGTGAAAGAGATCTAATTAGAGTCAGTGGTTGGGTTTCAGGTTGAGGAAGAGGAGGGTTAACCTCCAGTAGCTTCAACAGACCTGCTGAAAATACCACTAATACAAGTACTACTCAGTATGCACTATACTGGAGTACTGGGTTGTAATTATTCATGCATATTACTATTAATATTAGTATTATTACTAGTATTGTTGGTAGTAGTAGTAGTAGTAGTTAGTAGATAGTATTACCCATGGATAATAATTGTATTTGATGCATAATAATAATAATAATTGTATTTGCATAAAAAAGAAAAGAAAAGAATCACAAATACAAAAAGAAAAACTATAATAAAGAAAAAAATATAAATTCACAAATAAATCATCTAAAAGAAAAAAACAGTAAAATAAAGTTAACATCAGAGAGTCAAATATATGTGTATATATATATATACACATATATATATATATATTTATATATATATATATATATATATACACATATACAGACGTAGGCAAAGTTGTTGGTACCCTTCCGTTAAAGAGAGAAAAACCCACAACGGTCACTGAAATAACTTGAAACTGACAAAAGTAATAATAAATAAAAATTTACTGAAAATGAACTAATGAAAATCAGACATTGTTTTTGAATTGTGGTTCAACAGAATCATTTTAAAAAACAAACTGATGAAACTGGCCTATACAAAAATGATGGTACCCCTAGAAAAGATGTAAAATAATGTGACCATAGGGACATATTAAACTAAGGTGTGTCCTGTAATTAGCATCACAGGTATCTTCAAACTTGTAATCAGTCAGTCTGCCTATTTAAAGGGTGAAAAGTAGTCACTGTGCTGTTTGGTGTCATGGTGTGTACCACACTGAACATGGACCACAGAAAGCTAAGGAGAGAGTTGTCTCAGGAGATCAGAAAGAACATTATAGACCTTCATGTTAAAGGTAAAGGCTATAAGACCATCTCCAAGCAGCTTGATGTTCCTGTGACTACAGCTGCTCATATTATTCAGAAGTTTAAGGTCCATGGGACTGTAGCCAACCTCCCTGGACGTGGCCGCAAGAGGAACATTGATGACATATTGAAGAGACGGATAATACGAATGGTAACCAAAGAGCCCAGAACAACTTCCAAAGAGATTAGAGGTGAACTCCAAGGTCAAGGTACATCAGTGTCAGATCGCACCATCCGTCGCTGTTTGAGCCAAAGTGGACTTAATGGAAGACGACCCAGGAGGACACCAAATCATAAAAAAGCGAGACTGTAATTTTCCAAAATGCATATTGACAAGCCACAAAGCTTCTGGGAGAATGTCCTTTGGACAGATGAGACAAAACTGGAGCTTTTTGGCAAGTCACATCAGCTCTATGTTCACAGACGAAGAGATGAAGCATCCAAAGAAAAGAACACTGTACCTAATGTGAAACATGGAGGAGGCTCGGTTATCTTATGGGGCTGCTTTGTTGCATCTGGCACAGGGTGTCTTGAATCTGTGCAGGGTACAATGAAATCTGAAGACTATCAAGGCATTCTGGAGTGAAATGTGCTGCCCAGTGTCAGAAAGCTTGGTCTCAGTTGCAGGTCATGGGTCCTCCAACAGGATAACGACCCAAAACACAGCTAAAAACACCCAAGAATGGCTAAGAACTAAACATTGGACTGTTCTGAAGTGGCCTTCTATGAGCCCGGATCTAAATCCTATTGAACATCTGTGGAAGGAGCTGAAACATGCAGTCTGGAGAGGGCACCCTTCAAACCTGAGACAGCTGGAGCAGTTTGCTCACGAGGAGTGGGCCAACATACCTGTGGACAGGTGCAGAAGTCTCATTGAGAGTTACAGAAATCACTTGATTGCAGTGATTGCCTCAAAAGGTTGTGCAACTAAATATTAAGTTAAGGGTACTATCATTTTTGTCTAAGCCAGTTTCATTAGTTTGTTTTTTAAAATGATTCTGTTGAACCATCATTCAAAAACAATATCTGATTTTCATTAGTTCATTTTCAGTGAATTTTTATTTATTATTACTTTTGTCAGTTTCAAGTTATTTCAGTGACCATTGAGGGTTTTTCTCTCTTTAACGGAACGTTACCAACAACTTTGCCTACGTCTGTATATATAATATATATATACACATATATTTGACTCTCTGATGTCATCACCACACATCACACACATATTTATATATATATATATATATATATGTGTGTGTGTATATAAATATATATTTATATTTATATATATATATATAAATATAAATATATATATATAAATATAAATATATATATATATATATATAAATATATATATATATATATGTATGTGTGTGTATGTATGTGTGTGTATATATCTATATACAGTGTGAACGGTACCCTAACCCTATCATCTTCAGGTACAGTGTGATCCTACCTGTATGATGAGTGAATAGTAACCGTGTGTACGTGGTTCTGTAGGTCCTCGCTGCAGTCTGATGGCTTCATGAGAACATCCAGAGTATGAAGGTAAACCTCCAGAGTATGAAGGTAAACCTCTAGAGCATGAAGGTAAACCTCTAGAGTATGAAGGTAAACCTCCAGAGTATGAAGGTAAACCTCCAGAGTATGAAGGTAAACCTCCAGAGTATGAAGGTAAACCTCCAGAGTATGAAGGTAAACCTCCAGAGTATGAAGGTAAACCTCCAGAGTATGAAGGTAAACATCTAGAGTATGAAGGTAAACCTCCAGAGTATGAAGGTAAACCTCTAGAGCATGAAGGTAAACCTCTAGAGTATGAAGGTAAACCTCCAGAGTATGAAGGTAAACCTCCAGAGTATGAAGGTAAACATCTAGAGTATGAAGGTAAACCTCCAGAGTATGAAGGTAAACCTCTAGAGCATGAAGGTAAACCTCCAGAGTATGAAGGTAAACCTCCAGAGTATGAAGGTAAACATCTAGAGTATGAAGGTAAACCTCCAGAGTATGAAGGTAAACCTCTAGAGCATGAAGGTAAACCTCTAGAGTATGAAGGTAAACCTCTAGAGCATGAAGGTAAACCTCCAGAGTATGAAGGTAAACCTCCAGAGTATGAAGGTAAACATCTAGAGTATGAAGGTAAACCTCCAGAGTATGAAGGTAAACCTCTAGAGCATGAAGGTAAACCTCTAGAGTATGAAGGTAAACCTCCAGAGTATGAAGGTAAACCTCCGGAGTATGACGGAGCTCTCATTTGTGTGAATGTTTCATAGAAGAGAACATTGAACCAGACCAGGTCAGCTTTGTGTCGTCTTAGTTCTCAGATTCAGTCTGATGTTTCTCCATGTGTCCGTTCACACAGAGTCCGTTCAGTCTTCAGCACCATGGACCAGCCTGAGGAGCAGCCTGAGGAGCAGCCTGAGGAGCAGCCTGAGGAGCAGCCTGAGGAGCAGCCTGAGGAGCAGCCTGAGAAGTAAGATCACACCTCCTCACCAGGTCATGTTTGTTCCTCAGGTTCTATAGGAGTCATGTTGGTTCCTCAGGTTCTATAGGGGTCATGTTGGTTCCTCAGGTTCTATAGGAGTCATGTTGGTTCCTCAGGTTCTATAGGGGTCATGTTGGTTCCTCAGGTTCTATAGGAGTCATGTTGGTTCCTCCGGTTCTATAGGGGTCATGTTGGATCCTCATGTTCTACAGGGGTCATGTTGGTTCTTCAGGTTCTGCAGGGGTCATGTTGGTTCCTCAGGTTCTATAGGAGTCATGTTGGTTCCCTCAGGTTCTATAGGGGTCATGTTGGTTCTTCAGGTTCTACAGGGGTCATGTTGGTTCCTCAGGTTCTATAGGGGTCATGTTGGTTCCTCAGGTTCTACAGGGGTCATGTTGGTTCCCTCAGGTTCTACAGGGTCATGTTGGTTCTTCAGGTTCTACACAAACAATCATTAGTATCTGTACCTGTAGTTCCATCATCTTAATGAGCTCTACTAACCCTGGTTCTCTGGTTCTCTGGTTCTGTGTCTGTGTGTCCTCCAGACACTGCTGGGTGTGTTTTGCGACGGAGAGGGACGACCACGCCGCTGAGTGGGTCAGCCCCTGCAGGTGTAAAGGCTGCACTAAATGGATCCACCAGTCGTGTCTGCAGCGCTGGCTGGACGAGAAGCAGAGAGGGAACAGTGGAGGGACGGTGAGCTGTCCTCAGTGTGGGACGGAATACCACGTCAGCTTCCCTAAGACGGGTACGTCCAGCCATCACACCCAACTGTCTCTCTACTCACACCCGACTGTCTCTCTAATCACACCCTACTGTCTCTCTAATCACACCCTACTGTCTCTCTACTCACACCCTACTGTCTCTCTACTCACACCCTACTGTCTCTCTACTCACACCCTACTGTCTCTCTACTCACACCCTACTGTCTCTCTACTCACACCCTACTGTCTCTCTACTCACACCCTACTGTCCCTCTAATCACACCCTACTGTCTCTCTACTCACACCCTACTGTCTCTCTACTCACACCCTACTGTCTCTCTACTCACACCCTACTGTCCCTCTAATCACACCCTACTGTCTCTCTACTCACACCCTACTGTCTCTCTACTCACACCCTACTGTCTCTCTACTCACACCCTACTGTCTCTCTACTCACACCCTACTGTCTCTCTACTCACACCCTACTGTCTCTCTACTCACACCCTACTGTCTCTCTACTCACACCCTACTGTCTCTCTACTCACACCCTACTGTCTCTCTAATCACACCCTACTGTCTCTCTACTCACACCCTACTGTCTCTCTAATCACACCCTACTGTCTCTCTACTCACACCCTACTGTCTCTCTACTCACACCCTACTGTCTCTCTACTCACACCCTACTGTCTCTCTAATCACACCCGACTGTCTCTCTACTCACACCCTACTGTCTCTCTAATCACACCCTACTGTCTCTCTACTCACACCCTACTGTCTCTCTACTCACACCCGACTGTCTCTCTACTCACACCCTACTGTCTCTCTACTCACACCCTACTGTCTCTCTAATCACACCCTACTGTCTCTCTAATCACACCCTACTGTCTCTCTACTCACACCCTACTGTCTCTCTACTCACACCCTACTGTCTCTCTACTCACACCCTACTGTCTCTCTAATCACACCCTACTGTCTCTCTACTCACACCCTACTGTCTCTCTAATCACACCCTACTGTCTCTCTAATCACACCCGACTGTCTCTCTACTCACACCCTACTGTCTCTCTAATCACACCCTACTGTCTCTCTACTCACACCCTACTGTCTCTCTACTCACACCCGACTGTCTCTCTACTCACACCCTACTGTCTCTCTACTCACACCCTACTGTCTCTCTAATCACACCCTACTGTCTCTCTAATCACACCCTACTGTCTCTCTACTCACACCCTACTGTCTCTCTACTCACACCCTACTGTCTCTCTACTCACACCCTACTGTCTCTCTACTCACACCCTACTGTCTCTCTACTCACACCCTACTGTCCCTCTAATCACACCCTACTGTCTCTCTACTCACACCCTACTGTCTCTCTACTCACACCCTACTGTCTCTCTACTCACACCCTACTGTCTCTCTACTCACACCCTACTGTCTCTCTAATCACACCCTACTGTCTCTCTACTCACACCAGTTCACCTCAGATGAGCTTCATCACGTCACATTATTGAATAATTCCATTTGACAGCAGAAGGCTGACTCCAGAGCGTGAGCGGTAACCGTTCCTGAGCAGGTGGAGCTCTACGGTCCGTTGAGACTAATAAAGGCCTCCGGGTAGCTCTGATGTTACACATCATTAGATCAGTTAGATCCTCCTCAGTTACAGAGAGCTGTTGTGTCGGTTAGGGAGGCACCGATACCAAAATCGGGTATCGGGTCTGATAAACATGTTAACATGAGGTCGTATATTTATATACAGGTAATATTCATACTGGTTTAGATAAACATGAGGTCGTAGAGAGTACCCTGACCCTGAGAGAGTACCCTGACCCTGAGAGAGTACCCTGATCCTGAGAGAGTACCCTGACCCTGAGAGAGTACCCTAACCCTGAGAGAGTACCCTGACCCTGAGAGAGTACCCTGACCCTGAGAGAGTACCCTGACCCTGAGAGTACCCTGACCCTGAGAGAGTACCCTGACCCTGAGAGAGTACCCTAACCATGAGAGAGTACCCTGACCCTGAGAGAGTACCCTAACCATGAGAGAGTACCCTAACCATGAGAGAGTACCCTGACCCTGAGAGAGTACCCTAACCATGAGAGAGTACCCTAACCATGAGAGAGTATCCTGACCCTGAGAGAGTACCCTGACCCTGAGAGAGTACCCTGACCCTGAGAGAGTACCCTGACCATGAGAGAGTACCCTAACCATGAGAGAGTACCCTAACCCTGAGAGAGTACCCTGACCATGAGAGAGTACCCTGACCCTGAGAGAGTACCCTGACCCTGAGAGAGTATCCTGACCCTGAGAGAGTACCCTGACCCTGAGAGAGTATCCTGACCCTGAGAGAGTACCCTGACCCTGAGAGAGTATCCTGACCCTGAGAGAGTATCCTGACCCTGAGAGAGTACCCTGACCCTGAGAGAGTACCCTGACCCTGAGAGAGTATCCTGACCCTGAGAGAGTACCCTGACCCTGAGAGAGTACCCTGACCCTGAGAGAGTACCCTGACCCTGAGAGAGTATCCTGACCCTGAGAGAGTACCCTGACCCTGAGAGAGTACCCTGACCCTGAGAGAGTATCCTGACCCTGAGAGAGTACCCTGACCATGAGAGAGTACCCTGACCCTGAGAGAGTACCCTAACCATGAGAGAGTACCCGTAAGTGGACATTTGGGTATCGAACCGCCGACCTTGTGGTTAAAGGTCGAGCCGCTCTCCCCCCTCAGTGAGTGTTGTGTTTCCTGTTTTCTGTCCTCAGGGCCGTTGGTGTACTTCCTCCAGCAGGTGGACGGCGGTCTGTCTCGGGTCAGTCCCTTCGCCGCCGTCGGGGTGGTGGCCGGGACCGTGTACTGGTCGGCCGTCACCTACGGCGCTGTGACCGTCATGCAGGTGGTGGGACACAAGAAGGGTCTGACGGTGATGGAGCGGGCCGACCCTCTGTTCCTGCTGATGGGGCTGCCCACCATCCCCGTGGTTCTGGTTCTGGGGAAGATGATCCGCTGGGAGGAATACCTGGTGAGGCTGTGGCAGAGATACACCTGTAGAGGGAAGCTCCCGCCAGGTACGCACTCTCTCTCACACACACACACACACACACACACACACACACACACACACACACACACACACACACACACACACACACCTCCCTCCCTACGTAACCTATAAACCTGTCTACCTGTGTAAATGTGTAAATGTGTAAATGTGCTTTAAGTACTTGTAGATCAGTGATTGGTTGATGTCTGTCCTCAGGTACGAGTCGTTACCTGTCCAGAGGTCCTGCTGATGGCCTCGGTGCAGGAGATCACCTGTCAGTGTCCAGGACTCTGTGTGGCGCTCTCGTCTTTCCCTCCATCGCCAGTCTGGTGGGACGGCTGCTGTTTGGACGGATGACCTCCAACCTTCAGCGCACCCTGCTGGTGAGTTCCTGTCTTTAATGTAGAGTCTTTAATCTGGATTAGATGTCCCTGAGTTTCAGTCGTCCTCTTGTCTTGAATCTGGACTAGATGTCCCTGAGTTTCAGTCGTCCTCTTGTCTTTGTGTCCTCAGGGTGGCGTGGCCTTCGTGCTGATGAAGGGAGTGTTGAAGGTGTATTTCAAACAGCAGCAGTGCACCATTCAGGCCCGCCGGGTCATCCTCAACTACCCAGAGAGACCCGGAGACGGACAGAGTGAGGGAGGGGACGAGGACACCGAGGACAGTGGAAATGAGTAGACAGACATGATGGTACAAAAGCTAAACAGGTGAGAGTTTGGATCAGAAGGTGATTTATTAATAACCAGAACCAGAACACTAAGAAACGTCTCAGCAGCACCACGTCCTCCTGACTGGACCTGAAGACAACCAGGAACCAGGTCCTCCTTACTGGACCTGAAGACAACCAGGAACCAGGTCCAATGACTGGAGGAGGAACCTTTAACCTCCATCTACTGTAGTAATACACTGACTCTGGATCAGAACCTCATAGAACCCCACTGAGGAACACCTGAACTCTCCCTTTAACCTCCATCTACTGTAGTAACACACTGACTCTGGATCAGAACCTCTGAACTCTCCCTTTAACACAGTGTGATGTCTTCTTTGCCTTATTTGAAGCACTTTAATAACAGAACCTGACCCGGTGGACCTGCTGTAGCTGGACTGGGAGTTCTGACCCGGTTGACTTCAGTCACTGTTAAAGCTCAGACCCGGTTCAGTGAGATGTTGAGCTGCTGAACGCTGCAGAGACTCAGTTGGTGGAGGATGAAATGCTCCCACAGCTCCCAGTAGAACCCAGTAGAACCCAGTAGAACAGGAGACTGGACCCAGTCAGAACCTCCATAGTTCTGCTGGACATGTTTGAGATGTTTTGAGATGTTTGAGATGTTTGAGATGTTTTGAGATGTTTTGAGATGTTTGAGATGTTTGAGATGTTTGAGATGTTTGAGATGTTTTGAGATGTTTGAGATGTTTTGAGATGTTTTGAGATGTTTGAGATGTTTTGAGATGTTTGAGATGTTTGAGATGTTTTGAGATGTTTTGAGATGTTTGAGATGTTTTGAGATGTTTGAGATGTTTGAGATGTTTGAGATGTTTGAGATGTTTTGAGATGTTTGAGATGTTTTGAGATGTTTTGAGATGTTTGAGATGTTTGAGATGTTTTGAGATGTTTTGAGATGTTTGAGATGTTTGAGATGTTTTGAGATGTTTGAGATGTTTTGAGATGTTTGAGATGTTTGAGATGTTTTGAGATGTTTGAGATGTTTGAGATGTTTGAGATGTTTTGAGATGTTTTGAGATGTTTGAGATGTTTTGAGATGTTTGAGATGTTTTGAGATGTTTGAGATGTTTTGAGATGTTTGAGATGTTTGAGATGTTTTGAGATGTTCCCTACTTTTTATAAATTAATTCTGATTGTCGGGTTAAAACCTTTTGCCAAATGAATTTCCTCTGAGACTTTAATATGAACTTCCTCTGGGACTTTAATATGAACTCTGGGATTTGAACGCACCGCCGCCTTAAAGGAGCTCTGATTTTATGTCTCGGTGAATCATTTGTTCAATAAAGCTCTTTGTTAAACTGTTCTTTGTTATTACTTGACAACTACAAGTTAAAATAATACTGCTTAGTCAAACTACAAAATACCATATTTATTTATTTACTTACTTAATTATTTATTTCCTTATTTATTTAGTTACTTACCTATTTATTTATTTATTTATTTATTTATTTATTTACTTATTTATTTATTCATTTACTTATTTATTTATTTACTTATTTTCTTATTTATTTATTTATGTATTTAAATGTTGAGTTCAGGGGCCAGACGAGATGTCGGTACCATTTAAGGCGCCAGATGTGATTATTTTTGAAGAAGTTAATATTTGTAATTGTTGATCAGCTGATCACGTTAACGTTGTTTCGTGTCCTTATTGAGGCTCAATTAATAACATTTATTAATGTTTAACTTTAATATGTTTGGTATCATTTTAAACACTTGACTTTCATTCAGTTTATATCATTTACAGGATTTATCCATCAGCATCAAATTAAATAATATTCTCTTGTTGTATTATAATTATTGATGCTTTAATGTTGGAGATATTATATTACCCGAAGGATCAATAACGTTTGATCTTAATCTATAACAAGACATCAGACATTATATGTTGTTTTATTAGTCTGAATCTGTGAAGTAACTCAAGTTATCAGATGAATGTCGTGAAGAATAAAGTACTATAATAATAGTCATATTTCTCCTATGAAGTACAAGTAGTAGAATATGGAAGTACTCAAGTAATAGTAATACCTTAAGATAGGACATGTAAATGTACTGTGTGTATATTGTTCTGTTACAGATTATTAATAATAATAATAATAACTTGGATTACAGCTTCAGTCTGTAGAAAGTTTATTATTAATAATAATAATAATAATAATAATAATAATAATAACTTGGATTACAGCTTCAGTCTGTAGAAAGTTTATTAATAATAATAGTAATAATAATAACTTGGATTACAGCTTCAGTCTATAGAAAGTTTATTAATAATAATAATAATAATAATAATAATAATAATAACTTGGATTACAGCTTCAGTCTGTAGAAAGTTTATTAATAATAATAATAATAATAACTTGGATTACAGCTTCAGTCTGTAGAAAGTTTATTAATAATAATAATAATAATAATAATAATAATAACTTGGATTACAGCTTCAGTCTATAGAAAGTTTATTAATAATAATAATAATAATAATAACTTGGATTACAGCTTCAGTCTGTAGAAAGTTTATTAATAATAATAATAATAATAATAATAATAACTTGGATTACAGCTTCAGTCTATAGAAAGTTTATTAATAATAATAATAATAATAATAATAATAATAATAATAACTTGGATTACAGCTTCAGTCTGTAGAAAGTTTATTATTAATAATAATAATAATAATAATAATAATAACTTGGATTACAGCTTCAGTCTGTAGAAAGTTTATTAATAATAATAATAATAATAATAATAATAATAACTTGGATTACAGCTTCAGTCTATAGAAAGTTTATTAATAATAATAATAATAATAATAATAATAATAATAATAACTTGGATTACAGCTTCAGTCTGTAGAAAGTTTATTAATAATAATAATAATAATAACTTGGATTACAGCTTCAGTCTGTAGAAAGTTTATTAATAATAATAATAATAATAACTTGGATTACAGCTTCAGTCTATAGAAAGTTTATTAATAATAATAATAATAATAATAATAATAATAATAATAATAACTTGGATTACAGCTTCAGTCTGTATAAAGTTTATTAATAATAATAATAATAATAATAATAATAATAATAATAATAATAACTTGGATTGCAGCTTCAGTCTGTCGAAAGTTTAAAGATGAAATTAAACAATTAAAAATAAGAATGAATGATCTTTGTGGAGGTCCCGCCCCCTCGGCTCTCTCATTGGCTGGTTCCGCCTCAGTGGGCGTGTCTGAGAGGAGACCGGAAGCAGGTTGTTGTTGTTTATTTTATGAACCGGCGGCCGGTACCGGGATTTAACGGGATCTAATGAGTTTATCCGGTCATGAGAAGAGTCACGTTGTTCGTTAACGGAACCTCCTCCAACGGAAAGGTGAACTGAAGACATTAACCCGGGAACCCAGTTAGCTTAGCTTAGCTTAGCATTGTGTCTAAACACCCTAACACAGACAGAGCTAGCAGAGCTAGCAGAGCTAGCAGAGCTAGCAGAGCTAGCAGAGCTAGCAGAGCTAGCAGAGCTTACCGGTAGGTGTGTTATAGGAGTGTACCGGTAGGTGTGTACCGGTAGGTGTGTTACCGGTAGGAGTGTACCGGTAGGTGTGTACCGGTAGGTGTGTTACCGGTAGGAGTGTACCGGTAGGAGTGTACCGGTAGGAGTGTACCGGTAGGAGTGTACCGGTAGGAGTGTACCGGTAGGAGTGTACCGGTAGGTGTGTACCGGTAGGTGTGTTACCGGTAGGTGTGTTACCGGTAGGTGTGTACCGGTAGGAGTGTACCGGTAGGTGTGTTACCGGTAGGTGTGTTACCGGTAGGAGTGTACCGGTAGGAGTGTACCGGTAGGTGTGTACCGGTAGGTGTGTACCGGTAGGTGTGTTACCGGTAGGAGTGTTACCGGTAGGAGTGTTACCGGTAGGAGTGTACCGGTAGGTGTGTTACCGGTAGGAGTGTACCGGTAGGTGTGTACCGGTAGGTGTGTTACCGGTAGGAGTGTACCGGTAGGTGTGTTACCGGTAGGAGTGTACCGGTAGGAGTGTACCGGTAGGTGTGTTACCGGTAGGAGTGTATAAAAATAAATGTATTAGCCAAACCTCTCCCTGTGAAGTGAGGAGTCATCCAGACATGTTACCATAAAAATAAAAGTTTTAAATGTATCAATAAGAAACATCAGATCCAGAAAACATGATGTTTCACCAAATCAGCTGCTTTACAATAAATACAATAGATACAATAAATACAACAGATACAATAAATACATTAAATACAATAAATACAACAGATACAACAGATACAATAAATACATTAAATACAATAAATACAACAGATACAACAGATACAATAAATACAATAGATACAATAAATACAATAAATACAACAACAGATACAATAGATACAACAGATACAATAAATACATTAAATACAATAAATACAACAGATACAACAGATACAATAAATACAGTAGATACAATAAATACAATAAATACAACAACAGATACAATAGATACAACAGATACAATAAATACATTAAATACAATAAATACAACAGATACAATAAATACATTAAATACAATAAATACAACAGATACAACAGATACAATAAATACAATAGATACAATAAATACAACAGATACAATAAATACAACAGATACAATAGATACAATAAATACAACAGATACAATAAATACAACAGATACAATAAATACAACAGATACAATAGATACAATAAATACAACAGATACAATAGATACAATACAACAGATACAATAGATACAACAACAGATACAATAGATACAACAACAGATACAACAGATACAATAAATACAACAGATACAATAGATACAATAGATACAATACAGTACAACAGATACAATAGATACAACAACAGATACAACAGATACAATAGATACAATAAATACAACAGATACAACAACAGATACAATAGATACAACAACAGATACAATAAATACAACACAACAGATACAATAGATACAACAGATACAATAAATACAACAGATACAATAAATACAACAGATACAATAGATACAACAACAGATACAATAGATACAATAGATACAATAATAGATACAACAGATACAATAAATACAATACAACAGATACAATAGATACAACAGATACAATAGATACAACAGATACAATAGATACAATAGATACAATAAATACAATACAACAGATACAATAGATACAATAGTGTTACCGGTAGAAGTGTTACCGGTAGGTGTGTTACCAGTATGTTACCGGTAGAAGTGTTACCGGTAGGTGTGTTACCAGTGTGTTACTGGTAGGTGTGTTACCAGTGTGTTACCGGTAGAAGTGTTACCGGTAGGTGTGTTACCGGTAGGTGTGTTACCAGTGTGTTACCGGTAGAAGTGTTACTGGTAGAAGTGTTACCGGTAGGTGTGTTACCAGTGTGTTACCGGTAGAAGTGTTACCGGTAGGTGTGTTACCAGTGTGTTACCGGTAGAAGTGTTACCGGTAGGTGTGTTACCAGTGTGTCACCGGTAGGAGTGTTACCGGTAAGAGTGTAACCGGTAGGTGTGTTCCCGGTGTGTTACCGGTAGAAGTGTTACCGGTAGGTGTGTTACCAGTGTGTTACCGGTAGAAGTGTTACCGGTAGGTGTGTTACCAGTGTGTCACCGGTAGGAGTGTTACCGGTAAGAGTGTAACCGGTAGGTGTGTTCCCGGTGTGTTACCGGTAGAAGTGTTACCGGTAGGTGTGTTACCAGTGTGTTACCGGTAGAAGTGTTACCGGTAGGTGGGTTACCAGTGTGTTACCGGTAGAAGTGTTACCGGTAGGTGTGTTACCAGTGTGTCACTGGTAGGAGTGTTACCGGTAGGAGTGTTACCGGTAAGAGTGTAACCGGTAGGTGTGTTCCCGGTGTCCTCCTGCAGGTGGTGGCGGTGTGCGGTTCTCTGGAGGAGCTCCTGTCGGTGGCCAGCTCTAAGCTCGGGATCAGAGCCTCCGGTGTTTCTACCGGGACCGGCGGCCTCATCGATGACGTCACGCTCATCAGGTCAGACATCCCGTTAATCAATAACGTCACGTAGTATCATTTTTTACTGCAGTAAAGTCCAGTATTTACTGTGTACTGTGTGTACTGTGTGTACTCTGTGTACTGCAGAGAGGAGGACGTGCTGTATTAACTGTGTACTCTGTGTACTGTGTGTTCTGCAGAGAGGACGACGTGCTGTACGTCTCAGAGGATCCATCTGAAGGTGAGTTTGAGGCCGAAGCGCTGAAAGAAGTATTCAAGTATTAATACAACAGTGTAAAAGTACTTCTACAAATTACTGTAGCTGCAAAATGTACTTCGAGTATCAGCAGTAAGAGTACACAAGTATTCTCAGCTTCATGCTGTAGAATGTAATCCTGAGCTGCTTTAAGTACTCTAATACAGTCTGGTCCGGTGGGGCCCAACCTGGGGCTCGGGCCCTTCCGGAGGGTCACCAGATCAGTCGGGGGGGTCTGTGAAAGGTGAGTTGTTACTGTGCCGGTCTCTGTTGGTGGTTCCCTGCGGTACTTTACCTGCGGTACCGTTACCTTTGTGCAGATCGTCAGGATGACCTCACCGACCCTGAGAAGGACCAGACTCACACTGATTGGCTGACGCTCAACGTGGGCGGGCGCTGCTTCACCACCACCAGGTAAATCAGAGCATCAGCACCGTAAGAGGTTCTAGAGAGGTTCTAGTGTTCCTCCTGTTAGAGAACACTCTGTGCATCAGTAGAGAGGTGTAGCGTCAGTGTGACCACTTCCTGTGTGACCACTTCCTGTGTGTGTTTTCAGGAGCACGCTGGTCAGTAAAGAGCCTGAGAGCATGCTGGCCCACATGTTCAGAGAGAAAGGTGACGTTATCTTTATCTATATATCTATATATACATATACAGTATATCTATATTCTGTATATCTATATCTATATACTGTATATAGATATACAATATATAGATATACTGTATATCTATATTCTGTATATCTATATCGATATACTGTATATAGATATACAGTATATACATATACAGTATATCTATATTCTGTATATCTATATCTATATACAGTATATAGATATACTGTATATAGATATACAGTATATCTTATATTAATTTATTATCTGTTTATCTCAACACAATGACTGATGTCTTCATGTGACGTCATGTTTATATATATACAGTATATCTATATAAATAGATATACTGTGTATTAGTATGTAGTGACGTGTTGATGTGACTGGATGCTGATGTTCCTCTCTTGGTTGTGATCCAGATGTTTGGGGGAACCATCGTGACTCTCAGGGAGCGTTCCTCATCGACCGGAGTCCAGAATACTTTGAGCCCATTCTGAACTATCTGAGACACGGACAGCTGATCATCAACGACGGCATCAACCCTCTGGGTAGGACTCTACTGGACTCTACTGGACTCTACTGGACTCTACTGGACTCCACTAGACTCTACTGGACTCTACTAGACTCTACTGAACTCTACTAGACTCTACTGAACTCCACTAGACTCTACTGGACTCTACTGAACTCTACTAGACTCTACTAGACTCTACTGAACTCTACTGGACTCTACTGAACTCTACTAGACTCTACTGACAGTAGATTATAGTAGAGCTTTATCATCATCAACCCTCTGGGTCAGAGGTCAGGGGTCAGAGGTCACAGTGCTGTCTGACTTTCAGTCTGTCTGCTGCAGGTGTTCTGGAGGAAGCTCGCTTCTTTGGGATTGAACAGCTGGCGGAACAGCTGGAGACACTCATCAAGGTGTGAGAGGTGTGAGAGAGGTGAGAGAGAGGTGTGAGAGAGGTGAGAGAGAGGTGTGAGAGGTGAGAGGTGATAGAGAGGTGTGAGAGGTGAGAGGTGATTGAGAGGTGAGAGGTGTGAGAGAGGTGAGAGAGAGGTGTGAGAGGTGATAGAGAGGTGTGAGAGGTGAGAGGTGATTGAGAGGTGAGAGGTAGGTGAGAGGTGAGAGAGAGGTGTGAGAGAGGTGAGAGGTGAGAGAGAGGTGTGAGAGGTGAGAGGTGATTGAGAGGTGAGAGGTGTGAGAGAGGTGAGAGGTGAGAGGTGAGAGAGAGGTGAGAGGTGAGAGAGAGGTGTGAGAGAGGTGAGAGGTGAGAGGTGAGAGGTGATTGAGAGGTGAGAGGTGTGAGAGAGGTGAGAGGTGAGAGGTGAGAGAGAGGTGAGAGGTGAGAGAGAGGTGTGAGAGGTGAGAGAGGTGTGAGAGGTGAGGTGTGAGAGAAAGGTGAGAGAGGTGAGAGAGCTGTGAGAGAGGTGTGAGGTGATTGAGAGCTGAGAGGTGTGAGGTGAGAGGTGAGAGGTGAGAGAGGTGAGAGAGAGGTGAGAGGTGTGAGAGGTGAGAGAGAGGTGTGAGAGGTGTGAGAGGTGTGAGGTGAGAGAGGTGTGAGAGAGGTGAGAGGTGTGAGAGAGGTGAGAGGTGTGAGAGAGGTGAGAGAGGTGAGAGGTGTGAGAGAGGTGAGAGAGGTGAGAGAGGTGAGAGAGGTGTGAGAGGTGAGAGAGAGGTGTGAGAAAGGTGAGAGAGGTGTGAGAGAGGTGTGAGGTGAGAGGTGAGAGAGGTGAGAGGTGTGAGAGAGGTGAGAGGTGTGAGAGGTGTGAGAGGTGAGAGAGGTGTGAGGTGAGAGAGGTGTGAGAGAGGTGAGAGGTGAGAGAGGTGTGAGAGAGGTGAGAGAGGTGTGAGAGGTGTGAGAGGTGTGAGGTGTGAGAGAGGTGAGAGAGAGGTGAGAGAGAGGTGAGAGGTGAGAGAGGTGTGAGAGAGGTGAGAGGTGAGAGAGGTGTGAGGTGTGAGAGAGGTGAGAGAGAGGTGAGAGAGAGGTGAGAGGTGTGAGAGAGGTGAGAGAGGTGTGAGGTGAGAGGTGTGAGAGAGGTGAGAGAGAGGTGTGAGGTGAGAGGTGTGTTTTCAGCTCCAGGTGTTTGACCTCCAGGTGTGATTGTGTTCAGTCCTCTCAGCCTCCTGATGATCATTCTCCTCTGAGCCGCAAAGAGTTCATCAGATACCTGCTGGCCACGACCACCAAGGCTGAGCTACGCTGTCAGGTACTAGTACACATTAATACACATTAGTACACATTAATACACATTAGTACACATTAGTACACATTAGTACACATTAATACACATTAATACACATTAGTACACATTAATGTTTATGTGTTATTGGGTCTGATTCTGATCCACTGTGACCATCAGAGACTGAGTGTGTCTGTGATGCGTTCAGGGTCTGAACTGAGTGTGTCTGTGATGCGTTCAGGGTCTGAACTGAGTGTGTCTGTGATGCGTTCAGGGTCTGAACTGAGTGTGTCTGTGGTGCGTTCAGGGTCTGAACTGAGTGTGTCTGTGGTGCGTTCAGGGTCTGAACTGAGTGTGTCTGTGGTGCGTTCAGGGTCTGAACTGAGTGTGTCTGTGGTGCGTTCAGGGTCTGAACTGAGTGTCTGTGGTGCGTTCAGGGTCTGAACTTTAACGGGGCAGATCTGTCTCGTCTGGATCTGCGCTACATCAACTTTAAGATGGCCAACCTGAGAGGAGCCAACCTGACCCACGCTAACCTGAGCGGGGCCAACCTGGAGAGAGCTGACCTGTCCCTGGCCTGCCTCGATGTGAGTACTCAATCCAGTCATCAACCCGGGCTGAACCGGGCTGAACCAGTCTGAACCGGGCTGAACCAGTCTGAACCGGGCTGAACCAGTCTGAACCGGGCTGAACCAGTCTGAACCGGGCTGAACCAGTCTGAACTGGGCTGAACCAGTCTGAACCGGGCTGAACCAGTCTGAACTGGGCTGAACCAGTCTGAACCAGGCTGAACTGAAGCGGTTACCAGTCTTCAGAGCCACCAGACTATAAAACCAATAATTTAACCTCTCAGAACCGCTGCCTTAATGTGTGTGTCTCTCTGTGTGTGTGTGTGTGTGTGTCTCTCTGTGTGTGTCTCTCTGTGTGTGTGTTTCTGTGTGTGTGTCTCTCTCTGTGTGTGTGTCTGTGTGTGTGTGTGTCTGTGTGTGTGTGTGTGTCTGTGTGTGTGTGTCTCTCTGTGTGTGTGTTTCTGTGTGTGTGTGTCTCTCTCTGTGTGTGTGTGTGTGTGTGTGTGTGTGTGTGTCTCTCTGTGTGTGTGTGTGTGTGTGTCTGTGTGTCTCTGTGTGTGTGTCTCTGTGTGTGTGTGTGTGTGTGTGTGTGCGTGTGTGTGTGTGTGTCTCTGTGCGTGTGTGTGTGTGTGCGTGTGTGTGCGTGTGTGTGTGTGTGTGTGTCTGTGTGTGTGTGTGTGTGTGTGTCTGTGCGTGTGTGTGCGTGTGTGTGTGTGTGTCTCTGTGCGTGTGTGTGCGTGTGTGTGTGTGTGTGTCAGGCAGCCAACCTGCAGGGGGTGAAGATGTTGTGCACCAACGCTGAAGGAGCGTCGCTGAGAGGATGTAACTTTGAGGATCCTGCAGGAATCAAAGCCAACCTGGAAGGTGAAGCAGCCAATCACACGCCTCGCTCCTCCTCACACACACCTGAGCAGGTGACCTATCTATTGATCTATTGGACTGATGTGTGTGTGTGTGTGTGTGTGTGTGTGTGTGTGTGTGTGTAGGAGCCAACCTGAAGGGCGTGGACATGGAGGGCAGTCAGATGACGGGGATCAACCTGAGAGTCGCCACGCTGAAAAACGCCAAACTAAAGAACTGTAACCTGAGAGGAGCGACGCTGGCCGGGACCGACCTGGAGGTGAGGTCATCAGAGGTCATCAGAGGTCATAGGTCATCATTCACTGTAAAGACGGGACACACCAAGCCGACATCACACTACTAGCGGTGATGAAGGTCGACTGTTGCGTCGCCTCACATTTCCTTTGTCTCGGCCGACAAGTTGCACTCCAACACCACTCTCACTCACCACTTAGCTTCACCACTCTCACTCACCACTTAGCTTCACCACTCTCACTCACCACTTAGCTTCACCACTCTCACTCACCACTTAGCTTCATCACTCTCACCACTTAGCTTCACCACTTAGCTTCACCACTCTCACTCACCACTTAGCTTCACCACTCTCACTCACCACTTAGCTTCATCACTCTCACTCACCACTTAGCTTCATCACTCTCACTCACCACTTAGCTTCACCACTTAGCTTCACCACTCTCACTCACCACTTAGCTTCACCACTTAGCTTCACCACTCTCACTCACCACTTAGCTTCACCACTCTCACTCACCACTTAGCTTCATCACTCTCACCACTTAGCTTCACCACTTAGCTTCACCACTCTCACTCACCACTTAGCTTCACCACTCTCACTCACCACTTAGCTTCATCACTCTCACTCACCACTTAGCTTCATCACTCTCACTCACCACTTAGCTTCATCACTCTCACTCACCACTTAGCTTCATCACTCTCACTCACCACTTAGCTTCATCACTCTCACTCACCACTTAGCTTCATCACTCTCACTCACCACTTAGCTTCATCACTCTCACTCACCACTTAGCTTCACCACTCTCACTCACCACTTAGCTTCACCACTCTCAAATCAAATCAATTTATTTTTGTATAGCGTCAAATCACAACAGAAGTTATCTCAAGACGCTTTATATGTAGAGCAGGTCTATGACCGTACACCAGAGTTTAGAGACCCAACAGGATCCACCAAGCGCACTGAGGCCAGGAAAAACTCCCCGATTACTGGGAAGAAACCTGGAGCAGAACCGGGCGCAGGGCGGGCGGCCATCTGCCGAGACCGGCTGGGGGGACAGATAGATAGAGTGAGAGAGAGAGAGAGAGATAGAGAGAGAGAGATATAGAAGCAGCCACAATAGCAGTCTAGCAGCTGTAATAACTAATACAAGTAGGACTGATAACACAAAACCAATAGTGGTGGATGGAAAGAGTGATAATACAACTATCGGAAAGCCAGCACTGTCCAGCATCTCTCCTCAGTACGTCCATGTGTGTTGGTGTGGGACGTCCCTGTGATCGATGCCCGTGCGTTGGTTCCTGCAGCATCAGCATGCTTGCTGGGAGCTCTTGATGTCTTTGGCAGTGATTGAGAAGTGTTATTCTCCAGGCTGCCACATTGTCACTAGGTGTTGGAAATCCCTCGTTAGCATTGGTAGTCCCTCGTACAGACGTAGTTAATTAGGGATGGTAGCAGTTGGTGTCAAGCAGGCACCGACGCGGCAGCAGATGCAGCCACAATACCGGAGACCACCAAGATCCAGGTGAGACCCTGCTCCAAGTGTACCCATGCTCCAGGTATAACCTCGCTCCCTGGTGTGATCCCGCTCCAGGTATGACCTCACTCCAGGTGTGACCCCGCTCCACGGTTAGCTGCGAGACAAGGAGGCACAAGGACTCCCGGGAAGGAATGAAGTTAGTAACAACATGGACATGGGACATGAGTATATACAGAAGGAGAGGGGAGCTCAGTGTGTCATAGGAAGTTCCTTATGACAGTGTGTCATAGGAAGTCCCCCGGCAGTCTATGCCTATAGCAGCTTAAGTATAAGCGTTATCAAAGAGGAAAGTCTTTAGCCTACTCTTAAATGTAGAGACGGTGTCTGCCTCCCGGACTGAAACTGGGAGCTGGTTCCAGAGAAGAGGAGCTTGATAGCTGAAGGCTCTGGCTCCCATTCTACGTTTGGAGACTCTAGGAACCTCAAGTAACCCTGCATTCTGTGAGCGCAGTGCTCTAGTGGGGTAGTAGGGTACTATGAGCTCTTTAAGATATGATGGGGCCTGACCGTTTAGCGCTTTGTAGGTGAGGAGGACGATTTTAAAATCTATTCTGGATTTTACAGGCAGCCAGTGCAGAGAAGCTAATACAGGCGTAATATGATCTCTTTTTCTAGTTCTAGTCAGTACACGTGCTGCAGCATTCTGGATCAACTGGAGAGTCTTAAGAGACTTATTGGAGCAGCCTGATAATAAGGAATTGCAGTAATCGAGTCTAGAGGTAACAAATGCATGGACTAATTTTTCTGCATCATTTTGACACAGGATGTGCCTGATCTTCGCAATGTTACGTAGATGAAAGAAGGCAGTCCGTGAGGTTTGTTTTATGTGAGAGTTAAAGGACATATCCTGGTCGAAGACAACTCCCAGATTCCTTATGGTGGTGCTGGAGGCCAGGGCAATGCCATCTAAAGTAACTATATCATTAGATAATTTGTTTCGGAGGTGCTCAGGGCCTAGTACAATAACTTCAGTTTTGTCTGAGTTTAACATCAGGAAATTGCAGGTCATCCAGGTTTTTATGTCCTTAAGGCATGCTTGAAGTTTAGTTAACTGGTTTGTTTCGTCTGGCTTGATTGATAGATATAATTGAGTATCATCTGCATAACAATGAAAGTTTATGGAGTGTTTTCTAATAACATTGCCTAAGGGAAGCATATATAAGGTAAATAGAATTGGTCCAAGTACAGAACCCTGTGGAACTCCGTGACTAACTTTGGCGTACATGGAGGACTCATCGTTGACATGTACAAACTGAGATCGATCTGATAAATAGGACTTAAACCAACTTAGTGCAGTTCCTTTAATGCCAATTAAATGTTCCAGTCTTTGTAATAGGATGTCATGGTCAATGGTGTCGAAAGCAGCACTGAGATCTAGCAAGACAAGTACAGAGACAAGTCCTTTGTCCGATGCCATTAGAAGGTCATTTGTAATTTTCACTAGTGCTGTCTCTGTGCTATGGTGCACTCTAAATCCTGACTGATAATCTTCGAATAAATGATTGTTCTGTAGAAAGTCACACAGCTGACTGGCAACTACTTTCTCCAGTATTTTGGAGGTAAAGGGAAGGTTAGATATAGGTCTATAGTTGGCTAGGACCTCTGGATCAAGAGTGGGTTTTTTAAGAAGAGGTTTAATTACAGCTACTTTAAAGGACTGTGGTACATAGCCTGTTAGTAAAGACACATTGATCATATCCAGTAAAGAGGTGCTAACTAGAGGTAAAACTTAGCTTCATACTCTCACTCACCACTTAGCTTCATTACTCTCACTCACCACTTAGCTTCACCACTTAGCTTCATCACTCTCACTCACCACTTAGCTTCATAATCTCACTCACCACTTAGCTTCATCACTCTCACTCACCACTTAGCTTCATCACTCTCACTCACCACTTAGCTTCACCACTTAGCTTCACCACTTAGCTTCGTCACTCTCACTCACCACTTAGCTTCATCACTCTCACTCACCACTTAGCTTCATCACTCTCACTCACCACTTAGCTTCATCACTCACTCACCACTTAGCTTCATCACTCTCACTCACCACTTAGCTTCACCACTTAGCTTCACCACTTAGCTTCATCACTCTCACTCACCACTTAGCTTCATCACTCTCACTCACCACTTAGCTTCATCACTCACTCACCACTTAGCTTCATCACTCACTCACCACTTAGCTTCATCACTCTCACTCACCACTTAGCTTCACCACTTAGCTTCACCACTTAGCTTCATCACTCTCATTCACCACTTAGCTTCATCACTCTCACTCACCACTTAGCTTCATCACTCTCACTCACCACTTAGCTTCATCACTCTCACTCACCACTTAGCTTCATACTCTCACTCACCACTTAGCTTCACCACTCTCACTCACCACTTAGCTTCATACTCTCACTCACCACTTAGCTTCACCACTCTCACTCACCACTTAGCTTCATACTCTCACTCACCACTTAGCTTCACCACTTAGCTTCATCACTCTCACTCACCACTTAGCTTCACCACTCTCACTCACCACTTAGCTTCATACTCTCACTCACCACTTAGCTTCACCACTCTCACTCACCACTTAGCTTCATACTCTCACTCATCACTTAGCTTCACCACTTAGCTTCATCACTCACTCACCACTTAGCTTCATCACTCACTCACCACTTAGCTTCATCACTCTCACTCACCACTTAGCTTCATAATCTCACTCACCACTTAGCTTCATCACTCTCACTCACCACTTAGCTTCATACTCTCACTCACCACTTAGCTTCACCACTTAGCTTCATCACTCACTCACCACTTAGCTTCATCACTCTCACTCACCACTTAGCTTCATAATCTCACTCACCACTTAGCTTCATCACTCTCACTCACCACTTAGCTTCATCACTCACTCACCACTTAGCTTCACCACTTAGCTTCATCACTCTCACTCACCACTTAGCTTCATCACTCTCACTCACCACTTAGCTTCATCACTCTCACTCACCACTTAGCTTCACCACTCTCACTCACCACTTAGCTTCATACTCTCACTCACCACTTAGCTTCACCACTCTCACTCACCACTTAGCTTCATCACTCACTCACCACTTAGCTTCATCACTCTCACTCACCACTTAGCTTCATCACTCTCACTCACCACTTAGCTTCATCACTCTCACTCACCACTTAGCTTCATCACTCTCACTCACCACTTAGCTTCATCACTCTCACTCACCACTTAGCTTCACCACTTAGCTTCATCACTCTCACTCACCACTTAGCTTCATCACTCTCACTCACCACTTAGCTTCATCACTCTCACTCACCACTTAGCTTCATCACTCTCACTCACCACTTAGCTTCATCACTCTCACTCACCACTTAGCTTCATTCCAGATTGGCTTGGTGTGTCGGGACCTTTAGACCAATCAGAAGCTGTGATGCATTCAGGTGTTGTCTGTTTCTCCAGAACTGTGACCTGTCAGGATGTGACCTTCAGGAGGCCAACCTGAGAGGCTCCAACGTGAAGGGAGCCATCTTTGAGGAGATGCTGACTCCTCTGCACATGTCCCAGAGCGTCCGCTAGAACCACCACATCGTCTCCCAGTGATTCACTGGTCCTGATCCCAGTATCAGTGATGAATGTTGGTCAAACCACCACATGGACATGATGATGATGATGATGATGATGATGATGATGATGATGACCTCAGTCCTGATGTTTTTCTACGGTCACGTCTTCATCATCATCTGGTATATTTAATATTGTTATGATGTCACATCCTGCTGAAAGCTGCTGGTTGTTTACTGAATGTGTTTTCTGTCTTGATGTTAACCAGCGAGATGCTAAACTTCAACATCTGTCCTGCTGAGCCCTGCTGATTTTATCATCTTTAATACATGTTTTATATTAAATCATGTTATATTATATTATATTATATTATATTATATTATATTATATTAAATCATGTTATATTAAATCATATTATATTATATTATATTATATCATATTATATTATATTAAATCATATTATATTATATTATATCATGTTATATCATATCATATTATATTATATCATATTATATTATATTAAATCATATTATATCATATTATATTATATTATATTAAATCATATATTATATTATATTATATTATATATTATATTATATCATATTATATTAAATCATATATTATATTATATATTATATTATATCATATATTATATCATATTATATTATATTAAATCATATATTATATTATATCATATTATATTAAATCATATTATATTATATTATATTAAATCATATTATATTATATTAAATCATATTATATTATATTAAATCATATTATATTATATTATGATACCTAATGATCTTTGTTTTGTCATAATGTCACATATTGTAATTACTGTTTTCTACAATAAAGAACTAAGAAAAATAAAGACGGTGTGTCGCCTTCATAAATGTAAATTTGCTAAAGTTAAACTTCCCTTTATGTTTTTAATAAATAAATGGAGCTTTATATGAACTCTGTTAAAATGATCCTGAGCTCCATCTGGCACTTTACTTTACTTTACTTTATTAATTTATATTTTGCCTTTAATCTTTTTTCACTTGAGATCTTGGTGTTTATTTGTTATCTGATTCAAAATGTAAAATAAAGATAAGAATGTAAACTTGATGAAGTTAAACCTCATTTTAACGTTTTTAATAAATAAACGGAGCTAAAGTCAGATTTCGTAACTTTATTTATATATATTCTATCTCTTTATTGTCCTCATCGTGACCTCCACGTGTTGTGTTGATGTTTATTTGTTTATTTGTTCTCTGATTAAAAAAAGAAAAGTGATGCGTGTCGTGACGTCATCAGCAGGCGCCAGCAGCAGCAGCGTCAGCGCGCAGCTCGGTTCCGGTTCTGGTTGTTGTTCTGTCGCTCTGCGGTCCAGCCGGAGGTTCTGATCCCGTGGATCCGGTTCCAGTACTTTAACACCATCAGCAGTACCGGTAGTCAGTGAGTCAGCAGCAGAGTACTACAGTACTACTAGAGTACTACTACAGTAGATCTATAGATCTATAGTACTACTGAGTACTACAGAGTACTACAGAGTACTACTGAGTACTACTGAGTACTACAGAGTACTACTGAGTACTACAGAGTACTACAGAGTACTACTGAGTACTACAGAGTACTACTGAGTACTACTGAGTACTACAGAGTACTACTGAGTACTACTGAGTACTACTGAGTACTACAGAGTACTACTGAGTACTACAGAGTACTACAGAGTACTACTGAGTACTACAGAGTACTACAGAGTACTACTGAGTACTACAGAGTACTACTGAGTACTACTGAGTACTACAGAGTACTACTGAGTACTACTGAGTACTACAGAGTACTACTGAGTACTACAGAGTACTACAGAGTACTACTGAGTACTACTGAGTACTACAGAGTACTCTATAACAGAGTCAGCAGCAGAGTACTACTGTAGATCTATAGATCTACTAGAACAGAGCGGCTCTGAGAGCCACGTGGTTCCGTCTCCAGCTGATCACAACAACATGTCCCGGAAGAAGAACGGAATACCGGACCGGTAAGAACCGACACCCCTCCGGTACACAACTACACACACTACAACTACACACAGTACTACTACACACAGTACAACTACACACAGTACTACTACACACACTACAACTACACACAGTACTACTACACACAGTACAACTACACACAGTACTACTACACACAGTACAACTACACACAGTACTACTACACACAGTACTACACACAGTACTACTACACACAGTACTACTACACACAGTACAACTACACACAGTACAACTACACACAGTACTACTACACACAGTACTACTACACACAGTACAACTACACACAGTACTACTACACACACTACAACTACACACAGTACTACTACACACAGTACAACTACACACAGTACTACTACACACAGTACTACTACACACAGTACTACTACACACACTACAACTACACACACTACAACTATACACAGTACTACTACACACAGTACAACTACACACAGTACTACTACACACAGTACAACTACACACAGTACTACTACACACACTACAACTACACACAGTACTACTACACACAGTACAACTACACACAGTACTACTACACACAGTACAACTACACACAGTACTACTACACACAGTACTACTACACACAGTACTACTACACACAGTACTACTACACACAGTACTACTACACACAGTACAACTACACACAGTACTACTACACACAGTACTACTACACACAGTACAACTACACACAGTACAACTACACACAGTACAACTACACACAGTACTACTACACACACTACAACTACACACAGTACTACTACACACAGTACTACTACACACACTACAACTACACACAGTACTACTACACACAGTACTACTACACACAGTACAACTACACACAGTACTACTACACACAGTACTACTACACACAGTACAACTACACACAGTACAACTACACACAGTACAACTACACACAGTACTACTACACACAGTACTACTACACACAGTACAACTACACACAGTACAACTACACACAGTACAACTACACACAGTACTACTACACACAGTACTACTACACACAGTACAACTACACACAGTACTACTACACACAGTACAACTACACACAGTACTACTACACACAGTACTACTACACACACTACAACTACACACAGTACTACTACACACAGTACAACTACACACAGTACTACTACACACACACACACAGTACAACTACACACAGTACAACTACACACAGTACTACTACACACAGTACTACTACACACAGTACTACTACACACAGTACTACTACACACACTACAACTACACACAGTACTACTACACACAGTACTACTACACACAGTACTACTACACACACTACAACTACACACAGTACTACTACACACACACACAGTACAACTACACACAGTACTACTACACACAGTACTACTACACACAGTACAACTACACACAGTACTACTACACACAGTACAACTACACACAGTACTACTACACACAGTACTACTACACACAGTACAACTACACACAGTACAACTACACACACTACAACTACACACAGTACTACTACACACAGTACTACTACACACAGTACTACTACACACACTACAACTACACACAGTACTACTACACACAGTACTACTACACACACTACAACTACACACAGTACTACTACACACACACACAGTACAACTACACACAGTACTACTACACACAGTACAACTACACACAGTACTACTACACACAGTACAACTACACACAGTACTACTACACACAGTACTACTACACACACTACAACTACACACAGTACTACTACACACACACACACAGTACAACTACACACAGTACAACTACACACAGTACTACTACACACAGTACTACTACACACACTACAACTACACACAGTACTACTACACACACACACACAGTACAACTACACACAGTACAACTACACACAGTACAACTACACACAGTACAACTACACACAGTACAACTACACACACTACAACTACACACAGTACAACTACACACACTACAACTACACACAGTACTACTACACACACACACAGTACAACTACACACAGTACAACTACACACAGTACAACTACACACAGTACAACTACACACAGTACAACTACACACACTACAACTACACACAGTACAACTACACACAGTACTACTACACACAGTACAACTACACACAGTACTACTACACACACACACACACAGTACAACTACACACAGTACAACTACACACAGTACTACTACACACAGTACTACTACACACACTACAATTACACACAGTACTACTACACACAGTACTACTACACACACTACAACTACACACAGTACTACTACACACACACACACAGTACAACTACACACAGTACAACTACACACAGTACTACTACACACAGTACAACTACACACAGTACAACTACACACACTACAACTACACACAGTACAACTACACACAGTACTACTACACACAGTACAACTACACACAGTACTACTACACACACACACACAGTACAACTACACACAGTACAACTACACACAGTACTACTACACACAGTACTACTACACACACTACAACTACACACAGTACTACTACACACAGTACTACTACACACACTACAACTACACACAGTACTACTACACACACACACAGTACAACTACACACACTACAACTACACACAGTACTACTACACACAGTACTACTACACACAGTACAACTACACACAGTACTACTACACACAGTACTACTACACACAGTACTACTACACACAGTACAACTACACACAGTACTACTACACACACAGTACAACTACACACAGTACTACAACTACACACAGTACTACTACACACAGTACTACTACACACACTACAACTACACACAGTACTACTACACACAGTACTACTACACACAGTACAACTACACACAGTACAACTACACAGTACTACTACACACACACACACACTACAACTACACACAGTACTACTACACACAGTACTACTACACACAGTACAACTACACACAGTACAACTACACACAGTACAACTACACACAGTACTACTACACACAGTACAACTACACACAGTACAACTACACACAGTACAACTACACACAGTACTACTACACACAGTACAACTACACACAGTACAACTACACACAGTACAAGTACAACTACACACAGTACTACTACACACAGTACAACTACACACAGTACAACTACACACAGTACAAGTACAACTACACACAGTACTACTACACACACACACACTACAACTACACACAGTACTACTACACACAGTACAACTACACACAGTACTACTACACACAGTACAACTACACACAGTACAACTACACACAGTACAACTACACACAGTACTACTACACACAGTACAACTACACACAGTACAAGTACAACTACACACAGTACTACTACACACAGTACAACTACACACAGTACAACTACACACAGTACAACTACACACAGTACTACTACACACAGTACTACTACACACAGTACTACTACACACAGTACAACTACACACAGTACTACTACACACAGTACTACTACACACACTACAACTACACACAGTACTACTACACACAGTACTACTACACACACTACAACTACACACAGTACTACTACACACACACACACAGTACAACTACACACACTACAACTACACACAGTACTACTACACACAGTACTACTACACACAGTACAACTACACACAGTACTACTACACACAGTACTACTACACACAGTACTACTACACACAGTACAACTACACACAGTACTACTACACACACAGTACAACTACACACAGTACTACTACACACACTACAACTACACACAGTACTACTACACACAGTACTACTACACACACTACAACTACACACAGTACTACTACACACAGTACTACTACACACAGTACAACTACACACAGTACAACTACACAGTACTACTACACACACACACACTACAACTACACACAGTACTACTACACACAGTACTACTACACACAGTACAACTACACACAGTACAACTACACACAGTACAACTACACACAGTACTACTACACACAGTACAACTACACACAGTACAACTACACACAGTACAACTACACACAGTACAACTACACACAGTACAACTACACACAGTACTACTACACACAGTACAACTACACACAGTACAACTACACACAGTACAAGTACAACTACACACAGTACTACTACACACAGTACAACTACACACAGTACAACTACACACAGTACAAGTACAACTACACACAGTACTACTACACACACACACTACAACTACACACAGTACTACTACACACAGTACAACTACACACAGTACTACTACACACAGTACAACTACACACAGTACAACTACACACAGTACAACTACACACAGTACTACTACACACAGTACAACTACACACAGTACAAGTACAACTACACACAGTACTACTACACACAGTACAACTACACACAGTACTACTACACACAGTACTACTACACACAGTACTACTACACACAGTACTACTACACACAGTACTACTACACACACACAGTACAACTACACACAGTACAACTACACACAGTACTACTACACACAGTACTACTACACACAGTACTACTACACACACTACAACTACACACAGTACTACTACACACACTACAACTACACACAGTACTACTACACACACACACAGTACAACTACACACACTACAACTACACACAGTACTACTACACACAGTACTACTACACACAGTACTACTACACACAGTACTACTACACACAGTACAACTACACACAGTACTACTACACACACACAGTACAACTACACACAGTACTACTACACACACTACAGCTACACACAGTACTACTACACACACTACAACTACACACAGTACTACTACACACAGTACAACTACACACAGTACAACTACACACAGTACAACTACACACAGTACTACTACACACAGTACTACTACACACAGTACTACTACACACAGTACTACTACACACAGTACAACTACACACAGTACTACTACACACAGTACTACTACACACAGTACTACTACACACAGTACAACTACACACAGTACAACTACACACAGTACTACTACACACAGTACTACTACACACAGTACAACTACACACAGTACTACTACACACACTACAACTACACAGTACTACTACACACAGTACAACTACACACAGTACTACTACACACAGTACTACTACACACAGTACTACTACACACAGTACAACTACACACAGTACTACTACACACACTACAACTACACACAGTACTACTACACACACTACAACTACACACAGTACTACTACACACAGTACAACTACACACAGTACAACTACACACAGTACAACTACACACAGTACAACTACACACAGTACTACTACACACAGTACTACTACACACAGTACAACTACACACAGTACTACTACACACACTACAACTACACACAGTACTACTACACACAGTACAACTACACACACTACAACTACACACAGTACTACTACACACAGTACTACTACACACAGTACAACTACACACAGTACTAATACACACTACTAATACACACAGTACAACTACACACAGTACTAATACACACTGTACTAATACACACAGTACAACTACACACAGTACTAATACACAGAGTACTAATACACACAGTACAACTACACACAGTACTAATACACACAGTACAACTACACACAGTACTAATACACACAGTACTAATACACACAGTACAACTACACACAGTACTAATACACACAGTACTAATACACACAGTACAACTACACACAGTACTAATACACACAGTACTAATACACACAGTACAACTACACACAGTACTAGTACACACAGTACTAATACACACAGTACAACTACACACAGTACTAATACACACTGTACTAATACACACAGTACAACTACACACAGTACTAATACACACTGTACTAATACACACAGTACAACTACACACAGTACTAATACACAGAGTACTAATACACACAGTACAACTACACACAGTACTAATACACAGAGTACTAATACACACAGTACTAATACACACAGTACTAATACACACAGTACAACTACACACAGTACTAATACACACTGTACTAATACACACAGTACAACTACACACAGTACTAATACACAGAGTACTAATACACACAGTACTAATACACACAGTACTAATACACAGAGTACTAATACACACTGTACTAATACACACAGTACAACTACACACAGTACTAATACACACAGTACAACTACACACAGTACTAATACACACAGTACTAATACACACAGTACAACTACACACAGTACTAATACACACAGTACTAATACACACTGTACTAATACACACAGTACAACTACACACAGTACTAATACACACTGTACTAATACACACAGTACAACTACACACAGTACTAATACACAGAGTACTAATACACACAGTACAACTACACACAGTACTAATACACACAGTACAACTACACACAGTACTAATACACACAGTACTAATACACACAGTACTAATACACACAGTACTAATACACACAGTACAACTACACACAGTACTAATACACACTGTACTAATACACACAGTACAACTACACACAGTACTAATACACACTGTACTAATACACACAGTACAACTACACACAGTACTAATACACACAGTACTAATACACACAGTACAACTACACACAGTACTAATACACACTACTAATACACACAGTACAACTACACACAGTACTAATACACACTGTACTAATACACACAGTACAACTACACACAGTACTAATACACAGAGTACTAATACACACAGTACAACTACACACAGTACTAATACACACAGTACAACTACACACAGTACTAATACACACAGTACTAATACACACAGTACTAATACACACAGTACAACTACACACAGTACTAATACACACAGTACTAATACACACAGTACAACTACACACAGTACTAATACACACAGTACTAATACACACAGTACAACTACACACAGTACTAATACACACAGTACTAATACACACAGTACAACTACACACAGTACTAATACACACTGTACTAATACACACAGTACAACTACACACAGTACTAATACACACTGTACTAATACACACAGTACAACTACACACAGTACTAATACACAGAGTACTAATACACACAGTACAACTACACACAGTACTAATACACAGAGTACTAATACACACAGTACTAATACACACAGTACTAATACACACAGTACAACTACACACAGTACTAATACACACTGTACTAATACACACAGTACAACTACACACAGTACTAATACACAGAGTACTAATACACACAGTACTAATACACACAGTACTAATACACAGAGTACTAATACACACTGTACTAATACACACAGTACAACTACACACAGTACTAATACACAGAGTACTAATACACACAGTACTAATACACACAGTACTAATACACACAGTACAACTACACACAGTACTAATACACACAGTACTAATACACACAGTACAACTACACACAGTACTAATACACACTGTACTAATACACACAGTACAACTACACACAGTACTAATACACAGAGTACTAATACACACAGTACTAATACACACAGTACTAATACACAGAGTACTAATACACACTGTACTAATACACACAGTACAACTACACACAGTACTAATACACAGAGTACTAATACACACAGTACTAATACACACAGTACTAATACACACAGTACAACTACACACAGTACTAATACACACTGTACTAATACACACAGTACAACTACACACAGTACTAATACACACTGTACTAATACACACAGTACAACTACACACAGTACTAATACACAGAGTACTAATACACACAGTACTAATACACACAGTACTAATACACAGAGTACTAATACACACAGTACTAATACACACAGTACAACTACACACAGTACTAATACACACAGTACTAATACACAGAGTACTAATACACAGAGTACTAATACACACAGTACTAATACACAGAGTACTAATACACAGAGTACTAATACACAGAGTACTAATACACACAGTACTAATACACACAGTACTAATACACACAGTACAACTACACACAGTACTAATACACACAGTACTAATACACACAGTACAACTACACACAGTACTAATACACACTGTACTAATACACACAGTACAACTACACACAGTACTAATACACAGAGTACTAATACACACAGTACTAATACACACAGTACTAATACACAGAGTACTAATACACACTGTACTAATACACACAGTACAACTACACACAGTACTAATACACAGAGTACTAATACACACAGTACTAATACACACAGTACTAATACACACAGTACAACTACACACAGTACTAATACACACTGTACTAATACACACAGTACAACTACACACAGTACTAATACACACTGTACTAATACACACAGTACAACTACACACAGTACTAATACACAGAGTACTAATACACACAGTACTAATACACACAGTACTAATACACAGAGTACTAATACACACAGTACTAATACACACAGTACAACTACACACAGTACTAATACACACAGTACTAATACACAGAGTACTAATACACAGAGTACTAATACACACAGTACTAATACACAGAGTACTAATACACAGAGTACTAATACACACAGTACTAATACACACAGTACTAATACACAGAGTACTAATACACACAGTACTAATACACACAGTACTAATACACACAGTACTAATACACAGAGTACTAATACACACAGTACTAATACACACAGTACAACTACACACAGTACTAATACACACAGTACTAATACACAGAGTACTAATACACAGAGTACTAATACACACAGTAAGGCAAGGCAAGGCAGCTTTATTTGTATAGCACATTTCAACAACAGGGCAATTCAAAGTGCTTTACAGAAACATTCAAGAAATAATTAAAACAGTTATAAAAACATAAAGATTAGAAAATAAAAACAAGCTAAAAATAAAAGCTAGGATAGAAGCTAAAATTGCATAAAACTCAAAAGAGTAGAAGTTATAGTGCAGTGTCAGAATAAAAGGCACCCGCAAACAGGAAAGTTTTAAGCTTTGTTTTAAAAGAAGTGAGAGTTGGAGCGGTCCTGCAGGTTTCTGGGAGCTTGTTCCAGATGTTTGGTGCATAAAAACTGAACGCTGCTTCTGCATGTTTAGTTCTGACTCTGGGGACACTAAGCAGACCTGATCCAGATGACCTGAGAGGTCTGGATGGTTCATAACACAGCAGAAGATCAGAAATGTATTTTGGCCCTAAACCATTTAGTGCTTTGTAAACCAGCAGCAGTATTTTGAAATCAATTCTCTGAGAGACAGGCAGCCAGTGTAGAGACTTCAGAACTGGACTGATGTGATCCACTTTCTTGGTCTTAGTGAGGACTCTAGCAGCAGCGTTCTGAATCAGCTGCAGCTGTCTGATCGATTTTTTAGGAAGACCGGTAAAGACGCCGTTACAGTAGTCAAGTCGGCTGAAGATAAATGCATGGACTAGTTTTTCCAAATCCTGCTGAGACATCAGTCCTCTAATTCTTCTTATATTCTTCAGGTGATAGAAGGCTGTCTTTGTAATTGTCTTAATATGGCTGTTAAAGCTCAGGTCTGAGTCCATGACTACACCAAGGTTTCTGGCTTGGTCTGAGCTTTTTAACATCACAGATTGTAGGTGAGCACTAACCTTTAATCTTTCTTTTTTGGCTCCAAAAACTACGACCTCAGTTTTGTCTTTGTTCAGCTGAAGAAAATTCTGACACATCCAATTATTGACTTGTTCAATGCACTCACTCAGTGCTTGTATTGGACTGTAGTCTCCTAGTGATAGAGTTATATAAATTTGTGTGTCGTCTGCATAGTTATGGTAATTTATTTTGTTGTTCTCAAAAATCTGACCCAGTGGGAGCATGTAGATGTTAAACAAAAGAGGCCCCAAGATGGAGCCTTGGGGAACTCCGCATGTGATTTTGTTCAGCTCAGATTTGCAATTACCTATAGACACAAAGAAGTCCCTGTCTTTTAGGTAGGATTTAAACCAGCTGAGTGCTATGCCAGAAATACCCACCCAGTTTTCCAGTCGGTCTAGTAATATATTATGGTCAACCGTGTCGAATGCAGCACTGAGATCCAGTAAAACTAAAACCGTAGTTCTACCACTGTCTGTGTTCAATCGGATGTCATTGAAGACCTTAACAAGAGCAGTCTCAGTGCTGTGGTTTCGTCGAAAACCTGACTGGAAGACATCAAAAGAGTTGTTTAGTGCCAGAAAGCTATTTAATTTTTGAAAAACTGTTTTTTCAATTATTTTAGACAAGAATGGAAGATTTGATATCGGTCTGTAATTATTTACTACTGATGAGTCCAGATTGTTCTTTTTGAGGAGTGGTTTGATGACAGCAGTTTTCAGGGCCTGTGGGAAGACTCCTGAAACAAGAGATGCATTAACAATCTGTAAAAGCTCTGAGACCATACAATCTGTTGGCAGAATGTCAAGGCAGCATGAGGAGGATTTTAGATGTTGTATGATTTCCTCCAGGTATGTCTGATTTATTGGATAAAACTGTGTCATGGTATTTGCGCCAGGTTTAAGTGGACGCAGGGGAAACAAACATCCTGTACCTGCTATGGAGGAAGTGACTGCTTGTCTGATTTTGTGAATTTTTTCTGTAAAAAAGGAAGCAAATTCATTGCAGGCCCTGGAGGATAAAAGTTCAGAGGCTACTGACACAGGAGGGTTTGTTAGCCTGTCGACAGCAAACAGGGCACGTGCATTGTTATTGTTTTTGGTGATGATGTCAGAGAAGAAGGACCGCCTTGCATTTTTCAGTTCTGAATTATAAATGCAAAGTCTCTCTTTATAGATGTCATAATGAACTTGTAGATTTGTTTTCCGCCACTGGCGTTCAGCTTTTTGACACTCTCTTTTTTCATTTCTTACCAACATGGTATTTCTCCATGGAGATTTTTTCTTACCAGAGACAATCTTCACCGTTTTGGGTGCAATGCTATCAATAACATTTGTCATTTTAGAATTGAAATTATCTACAAGCTCATTGACAGAGGTCCAGGGGAGGGTGGGTGTGGAAGAGAAAGCCTGAACAAATTGATCACTGGTATTTTCAGTGATATACCTTTTTGTGATTACCTCTGTCTTATCATTTCTGTGCACAGGAAGAGTACTCTCAAAGAATACACAGGAATGATCAGACAGAGCAACATCCATCACTACAACCTTGGAAATGTTCAGGCCCTTTGATATGATTAAGTCCAAAGTGTGTCCCCTATTGTGTGTGGGCTCTGTCACATGCTGACTCATTCCATAGTTATCAAGAACCTGACACAGTTCTTTGGCCCCTCTGTCCTGTTGGTTGTCAACATGGATGTTAAAATCACCAACAATGACTACACAGTCAAAGTCAACACAAATTACAGACAGCAGTTCAGTAAAATCATCAAAAAAGTTTGCACAGTATTTAGGTGGCCTGTAGATATTGAGAAACAAAGCTCGAGAAGAGGAGTTCAGCTGAAGAGCGACATATTCAAAAGAAGCAAAATGTCCATAAGATATCTGTTTGCATTGGAGAGAATCATTAAACAACATGGCAACTCCACCTCCTTTCTTATGCATTCTAGCTTCGCTCATAAAACTAAAGTTGGGAGGAGTTGACTCGATAAGAACAGCTGCACTGTTATTTTGGTCTAACCAAGTTTCAGTTAAAAACATAAAATCAAGCTTGTGCTCAATAATGAAATCATTGATTAAAAAACTTTTTCCTGCCAAAGACCTGACGTTTAACAGGGCTAGCTTTAATGTGCTAGAAGCATTATTATTATTTTTTGGGACATGGTTTGGCCGGCAAGGAATCAATGCTAAATTTGATAAATTAGCACAATCAGTAAAAATCTTCCTGTTTCTTTGCAGATTCACCATTCTTTTTCTACTACTTATTAGAACTGAGATAGAAGAAGCTCTCATCACACAGGGCCCCAGCTTTTCCTGGAAACAGTCATGTGTATCATTAGCCTTGAAGCCTGGACCCAGCACATATCAATCTGTGCTTGCAACTTTTTGTAAAGGAACATCCTTATCAGGCTGCGGAGACAGAGGCTGATTCCATTGTGGAGGGGATGGAGGTGGTGGGTGTCGTGCTTGTGGAGATAGTGCCAAAGTTGTTCGAGGTCGACCTCGTGGGGGGATCATGGGAGAGAAAATGGGTGTAGGGCGGGGAGTAAGTTTAGTTCCAGCATTGACCAGCTCCTTCATGTGGTCAGTGAACTCCAAGAGGGGGGAGGAGGGAGAAAGGGTGATAAGCGAGGATGAGGACGCCTCCTCTTGTCTCTGCTGTATCCCAGGGCTGGCTTGTGGTGGGGGGTGAAATGATTCTCCTTGAGGTCCCCTGGCACATTGTGTTGTGTCTTCGTCCAGTGGTGATTCCTCTTGTCTCGCGTCCTTGGCAGAGGGAACAGATGAATGACGCAGGAAGTAGAATAGGTTGGAGTTGAACAATTTTACTCCTGACTTGTTTAGGCAGAGTCCATCTGCCTTGAAGAGATGTCTGCGGTCCCAAAAAAAGTTAAAATTGTCAATAAAATGCACTGAGTGGGATTTGCATGCTGTTGAAAGCCATGTGTTCAGTCCCAGCAACCTGCTGAATCTCTCGACTCCTCTTCTGATCGGCGGCAGGGGTCCACTGATAAACACCTGAGCATTCACAGAGCTGACCGTGTTTAGCAGACCAGTAAAGTCCCGTTTCAGCACTTCAGACTGTTGCTTCACAACATCATTCGACCCAATGTGCAATACCACATTTTTCACATTTGGGTGTGCAGTCACAATATCCAGGATTCTTTCTGCCAGATCAGAGACCATATCTTTGGGAAAACAGAGTACTTTGATGTCTTTACTCCACATGCTTTTCACATCTTTAACAGCAGCATCACCCACAATCAGAGTTTGAGTTTGAGGCCCAGTTGATAGCTTTCCCTGTAGCCTTTTACCTTCAGAGTTGCTTTTGGTTCTTACCCTGCTGTGTGAAGAGTTGAGATTATCCAGGGCATCAGATCGAGATCCAGGGTCCTGCAACAGTGGAGCAAATCTGTTCTCCAGTTGCAAACTTCTTTGTTGGGGAGGTTTGTTACTCATCCTTCCTTTCACAGTTGTCCACGGTTGGACCTTACTTTGTACAGGGGTTGATGAGGCACTATGCTCGGATGCTAATGCAGGCCAGCCGGTCGCATCATATATCTGAGGGTGCTGGGTTCTGCCTGTAAGTTTTCCTCCCATTTCCCAGGGACATGATTTACGCTTTGGCTTTGCACCAAGAGCGTTCCAGGGAGGACTACTAGTCGATTTATTGCCCTCTTGATTCTTGGTGGTCTTGTTGGTGCTAATTAGCTTTCTATTAGTCTGTTCCAGTTCACTGTTTTGAGTCAGTGGTAGAGTGGTTTCATTCCCACAGTCCATTCACCTCCGCATTCACTTCGAGCCGGATAATCTTTGTTTCCAGCACTGCTATCTTCTGTAGAAGTTTGTAGTAGTCATCCGTGGAGAAGGGAGGCATCTTGCTGCCGATTAGCTTTAGCCAAGCACCTCGCTCCCGTTCACTATAGTACAGGCTTGTGCTGCTGATAGGCCGCGCTCACAAAGTAAAACAGTTTTTAAAACAGTGGTAGCCTTCAGTTTCTTTCATAAATTAAACTCCCAGTGATTTGTAAGTATCCAGGACCCGTTTTCCAAAAATTTAGTAGCGAAAGATAAGCATAGCAATGATAAAAAGAAAGCAAAGCAGAGAGCAACTCAGCGAAGCGTCTGCACAGGAGGAAGAGCAGGAGCAAAATATACACACAGTACAACTACACACAGTACAACTACACACAGTACTAATACACACAGTACAACTACACACAGTACTAATACACACAGTACTAATACACACAGTACAACTACACACAGTACTAATACACACAGTACTAATACACACAGTACAACTACACACAGTACTAATACACACAGTACTAATACACACAGTACAACTACACACAGTACTAATACACACTGTACTAATACACACAGTACAACTACACACAGTACTAATACACACAGTACTAATACACACAGTACAAATACACAGAGTACTAATACACACAGTACTAATACACACAGTACAACTACACACAGTACTAATACACACAGTACCCGCTCAGTCATTCACACAGGATGAGTACTTCTAGAGGAGAGGTAGAACTACATGGTAACCTGTACATTGAACCAGTACATAGAACCAGTACATAGAACCAGTACATAGAACCTGTACATAGAACCAGTACATAGAACCAGTACATAGAACCTGTACATAGAACCTGTACATAGAACCAGTACATAGAACCACTGTATATAACCAGTACATGGTAACCAGTACATAGAACAGTACATAGAACCACTATATAGAACCAGTACATAGAACCAGTACATAGAACCTGTACATAGAACCAGTACATAGAACCAGTATATAGAACCAGTAACACTGATGTTTTTAAATAGATGGCTGGACTACGAAGCTGTTGGGAGAAGACTGGACGGGACGCGTTTCATCGCCTTCAAAGTTCCTCTGAAGCAGGTCAGGACGCTAGAACGTCTTGTTTTAGAACGTCTTGTTTTAGAACGTCTTCTTTTAGAACGTCTTCTTTTAGAACGTCTTCTTTTAGAACGTCTTGTTTTAGAACGTCTTGTTTTAGAACGTTTTGTTTTAGAACGTCTTCTTTTAGAAACGTCTTGTTTTAGAACGTCTTCTTTTAGAACGTCTTCTTTTAGAACGTCTTCTTTTAGAAACGTCTTCTTTTAGAAACGTCTTGTTTTAGAGCGTCTTGTTTTAGAACGTCTTGTTTTAGAACATCTTGTTTTAGAACGTCTTGTATTAGAACATCTTTAAAAATGTCTTCTTTTAGAACGTCTTGTTTAAGAACGTCTTGTTTTAGAGCGTCTTGTTTTAGAACGCCTTGTTTTAGAATGCCTTGTTTTAGAACGTCTTGTTTTAGAGCGTCTTGTTTTAGAACGTCTTCTTTTAGAACGTCTTCTTTTAGAACGTCTTCTTTTAGAACGTCTTCTTTTAGAAACGTCTTGTTTTAGAGCGTCTTGTTTTAGAAACGCCTTGTTTTAGAACATCTTGTTTTAGAACATCTTGTTTTAGAATGTCTTGTTTTAGAACATCTTGTTTTAGAACATCTTGTTTTAGAATGTCTTGTTTTAGAACGTCTTGTTTTAGAACTGCATTGAGGAGAGAACAGCTGCTGATGAACATCTGTGTGTGTTTTCTTAAAGTCTCTGAACCGCCAGCTTCCATGTTCTCAAGTGTTTGGTCCCTGGGATCTGCTGGACGTTCTGGACAAGGAGAACCAAGAACTGGGTCTGATCATTGATCTGACGTTCACCACTCGCTACTACAAACTACAGGTATGTTCTAATGGTTCTACTACAGACAACAGGTATGTTCTAATGGTTCTACTACAGACTACAGGTATGTTCTAATGGTTCTACTACAGACAACAGGTATGTTCTAATGGTTCTACTACAGACTACAGGTATGTTCTAATGGTTCTACTACAGACTACAGGTATGTTCTAATGGTTCTACTACAGACAACAGGTATGTTCTAATGGTTCTACTACAGACTACAGGTATGTTCTAATGGTTCTACTACAGACTACAGGTATGTTCTAATGGTTCTACTACAAACTACAGGTATGTTCTAATGGTTCTACTACAGACAACAGGTATGTTCTAATGGTTCTACTACAGACAACAGGTATGTTCTAATGGTTCTACTACAGACTACAGGTATGTTCTAATGGTTCTACTACAGACTACAGGTATGTTCTAATGGTTCTACTACAGACAACAGGTAACACACAGTTCTTATGGTTCTTCTGTCTCAGTTTAAAGGGATGTAAACTAGAACCGGTTCTGGTTCTCTGTGCAGGACGTTCCAGAGTCGCTGTTGTTCGTGAAGATCTTCACAGCCGGTCACGAGGTTCCCAGCGATGATACGATCCTGAGCTTCAAACGTACCGTACGCAGTTTTCTACGAGACAACGCAGAGAACGGTGAGGGATGCTGCTGAGGAACCGGTGTGTTATTCAGCGTAGAACATGTTAAGGAACACTTGTCTATCATTGAGTAAACTGACGACTCCGGAGACTCCATCCGTCATCTTCCTCTTATCCGGGCAGCAGGCTTAGCAGACGTCCCTCTCCTCAGCAACGTTCTCCAGCTCTTCCTGAGGAACCGCAAGGCGTTCCCAAACCAGACCAGATATATAATCTCTCCAGCGTGTTCTCACCAGAAAACGTCCAAAAGGAGGCGTCCAGGAGGATCCTGATCAAATGTTGAACCACCTCAGCTGGTGCCCTTAGAGGTGAAGGTCATCCTGAAGGTCATCCTGAAGGTCACGGTCTGATGAAGCAAACAGAACCGCATCATCTGACCCAATTCTGAGGTCCCCGAACCGGACCATCTCCTCCCCCCGGCCGCACCTTGAGATCCTGTCCATGAAAATCACAAACAGGACCGGTGACCGGGGACAACCCTGGAGGAGGCCGACACCCGCCGGAGCCAACCGCCGGAGACACCCGCCGGAGGCAACCGCCGGAGACACCCGCCGGAGACACCCGCCTGAAACACCCGCCGGAGACACCCGCTGGAGACACCCGCCTGAAACACCCGCCGGAGACACCCGCCGGAGATACCCGGTGGAGACACCCGGCAAGGACACCCGCCGGAGACACCCGGCAGGGACACCCGCCTGAAACACCCGCCGGAGACACCCGCCGGAGACACCCGGCAGGGACACCCGCCTGAAACACCCGCCGGAGACACCCGCCGGAGACACCCGCCGGAGATACCCGGTGGAGACACCCGGCAGGGACACCCGCCGGAGACACCCGGCAGGGACACCCGCCGGAGACACCCGGCAGGGACACCCGCCGGAGACACCCGCCTGAAACACCCGGCGGAGACACCCGGCGGAGACACCCGCCGGAGACACCCGGCAGGGACACCCGGCGGAGACACCCGCCGGAGACACCCGCCGGAGATACCCGGTGGAGACACCCGGCAGGGACACCCGGCGGAGACACCCGGCAGGGACACCCGGCGGAGGCACCCGCCGGAGGCACCCAGAGGAGGCACCCGCCGGAGGCACCCGGCAGGGACACCCGGCGGAGACACCCGGCAGGGACACCCGCCGGAGACACCCGGCAGGGACACCCGGCGGAGACACCCGGCGGAGACACCCGCCGGAGACACCCGCCGGAGATACCCGGTGGAGACACCCGGCAGGGACACCCGCCGGAGACACCCGGCAGGGACACCCGGCGGAGACACCCGGCGGAGACACCCGGCGGAGATACCCACCGGAGACACCCGGCAGGGACACCCGGCGGAGGCACCCAGAGGAGGCACCCGCCGGAGGCACCCGGCGGAGACACCCGGCGGAGACACCCGGAAGGGACACCCGGCGGAGACACCCGGCAGGGACACCCGGCGGAGACACCCGGCGGAGATACCCACCGGAGACACCCGGCAGGGACACCCGGCGGAGGCACCCAGAGGAGGCACCCGGCGGTTGTCTCCGCCGGAGACAACCGCCGGAGACAACCGGGAGGCTGAGCGGTGTGGTACCCTGATAGTTGGAGCACACCCTCCGGTCCCCCTTTTCATAAATGGGAACCACCACCCCGTTCTGCCGTTCCACAGGAACTGTCCCCGACCTCCACGCGACACTGAAGAGGCCCGTCAGCCAAACCAGTCCAACAATGTCGAGAACCTTCAGCCTGTCGGGGTGAACCTCCTCCACCGCCGGCGCTTTGCTGCTGTCTGTTAGAGAACATGAGAACGACTCGGCGACAGACAGAGATGACTGCAACTCGATCCATCTTTAGATCACTCTCTGGATTTGTTGTTCAGTCCGGTTTGGTTCTGGTTCGTTGGACCTGTAGACCTGTAGTGTCTCTTTAAACATTTAGTCTTCTCATCTTTAGTGATGTAGGAAACAACTGTCTTCTCTGTTCCAGACAAGCTGATCGGAGTCCACTGCACCCACGGGCTGAACCGCACCGGCTACCTGATCTGCAGGTGTGAACCACACATCCGTTGGTAGTTTGACCAGTAGGTGTGAACGGTGATTAACAGCTGTGTCTGACCTGCAGGTACCTGATAGACGTTGATGGGATGGACCCTGAAGAGGCAGTAGAGTGTGAGTACTGATGTTCTGCTCTCTTAGTAGTAGAGTAAAGTAAAGTAAAGTATCTCACGTGTTCTGTTGTTCTCAGTGTTCAACTCGTCGCGGGGCCACGTTGTAGAACGGCAGAACTATCTGGAAGACCTGCGATGTGGACCCAAGAGGAGGTGACCATCTCTTTATGGTGATGTTGTGTTAGATTAACATCCTGCTCCAGTTCCATGTGACGCTTCAGTACGGTGATCTGCTTTAAACAGTAACGAGGGGATGGAGGAGTCGGAGCAGGAGCCAATGAGAGGCCTCGCTGCACATCGGCCGAGTCAAACGGCGTCAGACTCCGACAGCAGAGAGGAGAGACGGCCACGCTGTAATGAGTCCAGATACCACAGGTAGGGAGGAGGAACGCCTACACCAACACCAACACCTTATCCTAGGGATGCACCGATACCGATACCAGTACCGGGTATCGGGTCCGATACTGTGCTCACTTTCATTGCTCCACGGGGTTTTGCTGTCACCCTCTGACTCGCGCGTGCGTTAGACTCCTTGGTCCGTGTTTCAAGACGGGTCGGGTGGGTTGCCGACATCGCCGCAGACCCCTGGCGCCTTTTAAGTGGCCGAGCCACGGTCGTGCCCCCGGGGCACTAAGGACAGTCCGCCCCGGTGACACTTTGTCCACGGCCCCAGGAAGCACCTTCGCCCCCGAGCCTTTCCAAGCCAACCTAGAGCCGGTGGCGGCGCACCGCCTCGTATGCGGGACTCCCCAGCCTGCCGTGTGTCGCTCACACCCTCCAGCTGGCTGTTAACGAGGGTCTTTAGACACAGAGAAGTACTCGTATCGGTACTCGTATCGGTACTCGGTATCGGTACTCGGTATCGGTACTCTGTATCGGTACTCTGTATCGGTACTCTGTATCGGTACTCTGTATCGGTACTCGTATCGGTACTGGTATCGGTACGTACTCGGTATCGGTACTCGGTATCGGTACTCGGTATCGGTACTCGGTATCGGTACTCGTATCGGTACTTGTTATCGGTACTCGTATCGGTACTCGGTATCGGTACTCGTATCGGTACTCGGTATCGGTACTCGTATCGGTACGTACTCGGTATCGGTACTCGGTATCGGTACTCGTATCGGTACTTGTTATCGGTACTCGTATCGGTACGTACTCGGTATCGGTACTCGGTATCGGTACTCGGTATCGGTACTCGTTATCGGTACTCGTATCGGTACTTGTTATCGGTACTGGTATCGGTACGTACTCGGTATCGGTACTCGATATCGGTACTCGGTATCGGTACTCGGTATCGGTACTCGGTATCGGTACTCTGTATCGGTACTTGTATCGGTACTCGGTATCGGTACTAGGTATCGGTACTAGGTATCGGTACTCGGTATCGGTACTCGTATCGGTACTTGTTATCGGTACTGGTATCGGTACGTACTCGGTATCGGTATTCGTATCGGTACTCGTATCGGTACTCGTATCGGTACTCGTATCGCTACTCGGTATCGGTGCTCGGTATCGGTGCATCCCTACCTCATTCCCTCTGTTCTCACATCTGTCTGTCCTCCAGCAGATCAAACCAACGCTCCCATCACCACCATCAACACCAGGGCCTCCTTCCCAGTCCACCATCACTGGGAGCCCCTCTCCGCCCGTATCGATGGACAACCCCTCACCCTGACGGTCAGTGGGTGAGACCCCCCAGCTCAGAGGAGAGCAGGTCCAGGTATGCTCCACCAGAGCCGGAGAGGAGATCCAGGTATCCTCCACCAGAGGAGAGCAGGTCCAGGTATGCTCCACCAGAGCCGGAGAGGAGATCCAGGTATCCTCCACCAGAGGAGAGCAGGTCCAGGTATGCTCCACCAGAGCCGGAGAGGAGATCCAGGTATCCTCCACCAGAGGAAAGGAGGTCCAGGTTTGCTCCACCGGAGCCAGAGAGGAGGTCCAGGTTTGCTCCACCAGAGGAGAGCAGGTCCAGGTTTGCTCCACCAGAGGAGAGCAGGTCCAGGTATCCCCCACCTGAGGAAAGGAGGTCCAGGTTTGCTCCACCAGAGCCGGAGAGGAGATCCAGGTATCCCCCACCAGAGCCGGAGAGGAGGTCCAGGTTTGCTCCACCAGGGCTGGAGAGGAGGCCATCTTCCCGCCTGCAGGAGGACAGAAGGAGTCTTCCTCCTCCTCCTCCTCCCCTCCCTCGTTACTCTCCACGCTGGACTGGCGAGTCCAACGGCCATGGCAGACCTGAGGAGGACTGGACCGGTCCCAGAACCAGACCTCACTACAAACAAACTCAGAGTCAACACGTATGACGCTGAGACCAGCTGCTGTTTCCTTTAGAGCTTCATCAGACAGCCGATCAATAACACAGAACGACATCTGCTCCGTCCCCAAACAACTAAACTGTTCTCCGTCACGACTGGAAGGAAACGGGTTCTGTCATGAATCACAGTCGCACGGTCACACGTTCCGGTCACACGTTCCGGTCGCACGGTCACACGTTCCGGTCACACGTTCCGGTCGCACTGTCACACGTTCCGGTCACACGGTCACACGTTCTGGTCGCACGGTCACACCTTCCGGTCGCACGGTCACACCTTCCGGTCACACCTTCCGGTCACACGGTCACACCTTCCGGTCACACCTTCCGGTCGCACGGTCACACCTTCCGGTCGCACGGTCACACCTTCCGGTCATACGGTCACACGTTCCAGTCACACGGTCACACGTTCCGGTCGCACGGTCACACCTTCCAGTCACACGGTCACACGTTCCAGTCACACGGTCACACCTTCCGGTCACACGGTCGCACGTTCCGGTCACACGTTGAATAATGACGTTAGAGAATAATACCGGTTATAACGAGCAGGAAAGTCCACCATCGGTGGGCGGGAGCGGGGAGGTGAACGGGTGAACGGGTCAACGGGTGAACGGGTGAACGGGTGAACCAATCACAGGACGTTCCCCTGGGAGACGGCTCCTCAGTCATGTGTCGCGTTTCCGTTTTATTTTGTTTGTTTTGTACGTTTTGTACGTTTCGTACGTTCCGTACGTTCTCGTCATTTTAAACCCGATGTTTCTTTACTGAACCGAACGCAGTAGTTTTGTTACAACAGACGTTGATCGCATGTTTAGAACTGTAATCCAGAGGAACCATGTTCCCCTCAGAACCTGTGGTGGTTCTGCAGTTTAGTTGTATGGGAACGTCATTTAGTGGGTTGGACAGCACCGAGTCTTTATGGTTCTACTGCTCTGATTAGTTGAACCAGGTTCTCATGTTCTAACGTCATGAGAACACTGAAGGAGTTCTGGATCGTTGTATTTAGAAATGTTCTGATAAAGATATTAAAGTTTGTACCATAAAGACGGTCTCATGTTTCAGTGATTCATAACTCTACTTTATATATCTGTATATATATATATATCTATATATCTATAGATATATATAAATATCTATAGATATATATAAATATCTATAGATATATATAAATATCTATATATATCTGTTCATTTCTCTGTTGATGTTTTTATAAAGAACTCTGTAACTTTGAGAAGTTTTATTTAAATAAAGTGAGTTTTCTGCCGTTGGACGAATGTTTCCAGCTCTTCAGGCGAACCCGACCGAACCCGACCGAACCCGACCGAACCCGACCGAACCCGACCGGACCCGACTGGATCCGACCCGACCCGACAGGACCCGACCGGACCCGACCCGACCCGACCCGACTGGACCGGACCCGACCCGACCGGACCGGACCCGACCCGACTGGACCCAACTGAGACTGAGACCGGACTGTAGTAGTATATATTATATACTATATATATATTTTAAAACTGATAGGTTACTATAGTAAGAGGAGGAAGAGGAGGAGGAGGAGGAAGAGGAATAAGAGGAAGAGGAGGATGAGGAGGAAGAGGAGGAGGAAGAGTAAGAGGAGGAGGAGGAGGAGGAAGAGGAGGAGGAGGAGGAGGAAGAGGAACAAGAAGAGGAGGAGGAAGAGGAGGAAGAGGAACAAGAGGAGGAAGAGGAGGAGGAGGAGAAAGAGGAACAAGAGGAGGAAGAGGAGGAGGAAGACAGGTGTGTTGATTGAAGACAGGAGGACAGGTGTGTTGATGGAAGACAGGAGGACAGGTGTGTTGATTGAAGACAGGAGGACAGGTGTGTTGATGGAAGACAGGAGGACAGGTGTGTTGATGGAAGACAGGAGGACAGGTGTGTTGATTGAAGACAGGAGGACAGGTGTGTTGATTGAAGACAGGAGGACAGGTGTGTTGATGGAAGACAGGAGGACAGGTGTGTTGATTGAAGACAGGAGGACAGGTGTGTTGATGGAAGACAGGAGGACAGGTGTGTTGATTGAAGACAGGAGGACAGGTGTGTTGATTGAAGACAGGAGGACAGGTGTGTTGATTGAAGACAGGAGGACAGGTGTGTTGATGGAAGACAGGAGGACAGCTTGTTAGCAGCTCGTCAGTCAGAGTCTCTGTTTTATTTCTGAGGAGTGAAACATGAAGACAGTTGACGGTTGTTAAGACGGACACAGGACACCAACTGTGTGACATTATTCACCGGGGACAAGACATCTAGAGGACAGACAGGAGACCTCAGCATCAAACAGTGAGTCAGATACACTCTGTCTGTCTCTCTGTGTGTCTCTCTGTGTGTCTCTCTGTGTGTCTCTGTCTCTCTGTGTCTCTGTCTCTCTGTGTCTCTCTGTGTGTCTCTGTCTCTCTGTGTGTCTCTCTGTGTGTCTCTGTCTCTCTGTGTGTCTCTCTGTGTCTCTCTGTGTCTCTCTGTGTCTCTGTCTCTCTGTGTCTCTGTCTCTCTGTGTGTCTCTCTGTGTCTCTCTGTGTGTCTCTGTCTCTCTGTGTCTCTGTCTCTCTGTGTGTCTCTCTCTGTCTCTCTGTGTGTCTCTCTGTGTCTCTGTCTCTCTGTGTCTCTGTCTCTCTGTGTCTCTCTGTGTCTCTGTGTCTCTCTGTGTCTCTGCTGGTTAAATGTCCCTCCGGTGATGTGTCTTCCTGTCTGTATCTGATCTGATGATTAACTGGTTTAATATCTGTTCCTCTGATCTCCGGAGGAACCCGTCTAAATAAATACATAAATAATAAATAAAATGCCATTAAATGAACCAGAATACTATTATAATTATTATATATATATATATTATAATATTATATAATAATTATGATAAAATGTGACATAAATTGATATTTTTCTGTTTTAATTTGCTTCTTTATTTATTGACCTTTGTATTCTATCTACTCTTCTATTGAATTTTCCTTTTATTAATTTATTTGTTTATTAATTTTTAATAACTTTTAAATGCATTTATTTATTTTTGCATTTATTATTTAATTATTTTAAATGTATTATTCATCATTAAATGTATTATTTGTTTATATTAAAAGATAAATATCAATTAATGTCACATTTTTTTAATTAATTAATGCCTACATTTATTTTTATATTAATTATTTATTTAACTTTTAAATGTATTAATTTATTTTTTATTTTATTTATTTAACTTTTAAATTTATTTATCTATTTTTGTATTTATTATTTATTTATTTTTCAGTTAATTGATTAATTCTTACATATATTATGTGTTTAAGTCACATTTTATCAATTAATTAATGCCTACACTTAATTTTTAATATTATTTAGTTACATATAACGGCTTTTTATTTATTCATTTATTTTTATTAACTTTTAAATTAATTTATTTTTCAGTTTATTGATTAATTATTACGTTTATTATTTGTTTATATTAAAACAAATATCAGTTTATGTCACATTGTTCAATGAATTAATGTCCTATTTATTTATCTATCTATTGATTGATTGGTTGGTTGATTGATTGATTGGTTGATTGATTGGTTTAGTCCGGTTGCTCCTCTGAGCTCCTTCAGCTCTGAACCGGTTCCGGTTCCAGACGGATCCGGGTTCAGTTCTTTGGGCTCATTCCAGAGCAGATTTTCACAATAAGAGCTGCTGTGTTAGGAGTCGTGTGTTTGAGTGTTAATAATCTGTAATAAAGAAGTTATCTGTTGTTTATTATATGTCATATTAATATTCTCTATCTGGAGGAGAAGCTGGAGGTCGTGGATCTGATGCTGCCGCATGACGCTGCAGAGTTCATTCACTCAGAGTGAAGTAGTGACATCATCATCATTATTATATATATTATTATTATTATTATTATATATACATATAAATAACTCAGTATTAATAACTCCATGACTTTCTAGAGAAGCCTGGAATGATGGTTCTAATATAAAGTGACCACAGGGAGGCGCTGTGGTTCTGTGGTTGTGTGGTTGTGTGGTTGTGTGGTTGTGTGGTTCTGTGGTTGTGTGGCTCTGTGGTTGTGTGGTTGTGTGGCTCTGTGGTTGTGTGGTTCTGTGATTGTGTGGTTCTGTGGTTGTGTGGTTGTGTGGTTGTGTGGTTGTGTGGTTGTGTGGCTCTGTGGTTGTGTGGTTCTGTGATTGTGTGGTTCTGTGGTTCTGTGGTTGTGTGGTTGTGTGGTTCTGTGGTTCTGTGGTTGTGTGGTTGTGTGGTTCTGTGGTTGTGTGGTTCTGTGGTTCTGTGGCTCTGTGTGGTTCTGTGGTTCTGTGGTTGTGTGGTTGTGTGGTTCTGTGGTTGTGTGGTTCTGTGGTTCTGTGGTTCTGTGGTTCTGTGGTTGTGTGGTTGTGTGATTCTGTGGTTGTGTGGTTGTGTGGCTCTGTGGTTGTGTGGTTCTGTGATTGTGTGGTTCTGTGGCTCTGTGGTTGTGTGGTTCTGTGATTGTGTGGTTCTGTGGTTGTGTGGTTGTGTGGCTCTGTGGTTGTGTGGCTCTGTGATTGTGTGGTTCTGTGATTGTGTGGTTCTGTGGTTGTGTGGTTCTGTGGCTCTGTGGTTGTGTGGTTCTGTGATTGTGTGGTTCTGTGGTTGTGTGGTTGTGTGGCTCTGTGGTTGTGTGGTTCTGTGATTGTGTGGTTCTGTGGCTCTGTGGTTGTGTGATTGTGTGGTTCTGTGGTTCTGTGGTTGTGTGGTTGTGTGGTTCTGTGGCTCTGTGGTTGTGTGGTTCTGTGGTTGTGTGGTTGTGTGGCTCTGTGGTTGTGTGGTTGTGTGGTTGTGTGGTTGTGTGGCTCTGTGGTTCTGTGGTTGTGTGGCTCTGTGGTTCTGTGGTTGTGTGGCTCTGTGGTTGTGTGGTTCTGTGGTTGTGTGGCTCTGTGGTTGTGTGGCTCTGTGGTTCTGTGGTTGTGTGGCTCTGTGGTTCTGTGGTTGTGTGGTTCTGTGGTTCTGTGGCTGTGTGGTTCTGTGGTTCTGTGGTTGTGTGGCTCTGTGGTTGTGTGGTTCTGTGGCTCTGTGGCTGTGTGGTTCTGTGATTGTGTGGTTCTGTGGCTCTGTGGCTGTGTGGTTGTGTGGTTCTGTGGTTGTGTGGTTGTGTGGTTGTGTGGTTCTGTGGCTCTGTGGTTCTGTGATTGTGTGGTTCTGTGGTTCTGTGATTGTGTGGTTCTGTGGTTGTGTGGCTCTGTGGTTGTGTGGTTCTGTGATTGTGTGGTTGTGTGGTTGTGTGGTTGTGTGGTTCTGTGGTTGTGTGGTTGTGTGGTTCTGTGGCTCTGTGGTTCTGTGGTTGTGTGGTTGTGTGGTTCTGTGGCTCTGTGGTTGTGTGATTGTGTGGTTGTGTGGTTCTGTGGCTCTGTGGTTCTGTGATTGTGTGGTTCTGTGGTTGTGTGGTTCTGTGGTTCTGTGGTTGTGTGGTTCTGTGGTTCTGTGGCTCTGTGGTTGTGTGGTTGTGTGGTTCTGTGATTGTGTGGTTCTGTGGTTGTGTGGTTGTGTGGTTGTGTGGTTGTGTGGTTGTGTGGTTCTGTGGTTGTGTGGTTCTGTGGCTCTGTGGTTGTGTGGTTGTGTGGTTCTGTGGCTCTGTGGTTGTGTGGTTCTGTGATTGTGTGGTTCTGTGGTTGTGTGGTTCTGTGGTTGTGTGGCTCTGTGGTTGTGTGGTTGTGTGGTTGTGTGGCTCTGTGGTTGTGTGGTTCTGTGATTGTGTGGTTCTGTGGTTGTGTGGTTGTGTGGTTGTGTGGTTGTGTGGTTGTGTGGTTCTGTGGTTGTGTGGTTCTGTGGTTGTGTGGTTCTGTGGTTCTGTGGCTCTGTGTGGTTGTGTGGTTGTGTGGTTCTGTGGTTGTGTGGTTCTGTGATTGTGTGGTTCTGTGGTTCTGTGGTTCTGTGGTTGTGTGGTTGTGTGATTCTGTGGTTGTGTGGTTGTGTGGCTCTGTGGTTGTGTGGTTCTGTGATTGTGTGGTTCTGTGGCTCTGTGGTTGTGTGGTTCTGTGATTGTGTGGTTCTGTGGTTGTGTGGTTGTGTGGCTCTGTGGTTGTGTGGCTCTGTGATTGTGTGGTTCTGTGATTGTGTGGTTCTGTGGTTGTGTGGTTCTGTGGCTCTGTGGTTGTGTGGTTCTGTGATTGTGTGGTTCTGTGGTTGTGTGGTTGTGTGGCTCTGTGGTTGTGTGGTTCTGTGATTGTGTGGTTCTGTGGTTCTGTGGTTGTGTGGTTGTGTGGTTCTGTGATTGTGTGGTTCTGTGGTTCTGTGGCTCTGTGGTTCTGTGGTTGTGTGGTTCTGTGGCTCTGTGGTTGTGTGGTTCTGTGATTGTGTGGTTCTGTGGTTGTGTGGTTGTGTGGCTCTGTGGTTGTGTGGTTCTGTGATTGTGTGGTTCTGTGGCTCTGTGGTTGTGTGATTGTGTGGTTCTGTGGTTCTGTGGTTGTGTGGTTGTGTGGTTCTGTGGCTCTGTGGTTGTGTGGTTCTGTGGTTGTGTGGTTGTGTGGCTCTGTGGTTGTGTGGTTGTGTGGTTGTGTGGTTGTGTGGCTCTGTGGTTCTGTGGTTGTGTGGCTCTGTGGTTCTGTGGTTGTGTGGCTCTGTGGTTGTGTGGTTCTGTGGTTGTGTGGCTCTGTGGTTGTGTGGCTCTGTGGTTCTGTGGTTGTGTGGCTCTGTGGTTCTGTGGTTGTGTGGTTGTGTGGTTCTGTGGTTCTGTGGCTGTGTGGTTCTGTGGTTCTGTGGTTGTGTGGCTCTGTGGTTGTGTGGTTCTGTGGCTCTGTGGCTGTGTGGTTCTGTGATTGTGTGGTTCTGTGGCTCTGTGGCTGTGTGGTTGTGTGGTTCTGTGGTTGTGTGGTTGTGTGGTTGTGTGGTTCTGTGGCTCTGTGGTTCTGTGATTGTGTGGTTCTGTGGTTGTGTGGCTCTGTGGTTGTGTGGTTCTGTGATTGTGTGGTTGTGTGGTTGTGTGGTTGTGTGGTTCTGTGGTTCTGTGGTTGTGTGGTTGTGTGGTTCTGTGGCTCTGTGGTTCTGTGGTTGTGTGGTTGTGTGGTTCTGTGGTTGTGTGGTTGTGTGGTTCTGTGGCTCTGTGGTTCTGTGGTTGTGTGGTTCTGTGGTTGTGTGGTTCTGTGGCTCTGTGGTTGTGTGGTTGTGTGGTTCTGTGATTGTGTGGTTGTGTGGTTGTGTGGTTGTGTGGTTCTGTGGTTGTGTGGTTGTGTGGTTGTGTGGTTCTGTGGTTCTGTGGCTCTGTGGTTGTGTGGTTCTGTGATTGTGTGGTTCTGTGGTTGTGTGGTTCTGTGGTTGTGTGGTTCTGTGGTTGTGTGGTTGTGTGGTTCTGTGGTTGTGTGGCTCTGTGGCTCTGTGGTTGTGTGGTTGTGTGGTTCTGTGGTTGTGTGGTTGTGTGGTTGTGTGGTTCTGTGGTTGTGTGGTTGTGTGGTTCTGTGGTTGTGTGGTTGTGTGGCTCTGTGGTTCTGTGGCTCTGGTTCTGTGGTTCTGTGGTTGTGTGGTTGTGTGGTTGTGTGGCTCTGTGGTTCTGTGGTTGTGTGGTTCTGTGGTTGTGTGGTTGTGTGGCTCTGTGGTTGTGTGGCTCTGTGGTTGTGTGGTTGTGTGGTTGTGTGGCTCTGTGGTTGTGTGGTTGTGTGGCTCTGTGGTTGTGTGGTTGTGTGGTTGTGTGGTTGTGTGGCTCTGTGGTTGTGTGGCTCTGTGGTTGTGTGGTTCTGTGGTTCTGAGGTTCTGTGGTTCTGTGGCTCTGTGGTTCTGTGGTTGTGTGGTTCTGTGGTTGTGTGGTTGTGTGGTTGTGTGGTTGTGTGGCTCTGTGGTTGTGTGGTTGTGTGGCTCTGTGGTTGTGTGGTTCTGTGGTTGTGTGGTTGTGTGGTTGTGTGGTTGTGTGGTTGTGTGGTTCTGTGGTTGTGTGGTTGTGTGGCTATGTGGTTGTGTGGTTGTGTGGTTGTGTGGTTGTGTGGCTCTGTGGTTGTGTGGTTCTGTGGTTGTGTGGTTGTGTGGCTCTGTGGTTGTGTGGTTGTGTGGCTCTGTGGTTGTGTGGTTGTGTGGTTGTGTGGCTCTGTGGTTGTGTGGTTGTGTGGTTCTGTGGTTGTGTGGTTGTGTGGCTCTGTGGTTGTGTGGTTGTGTGGTTCTGTGGTTGTGTGGCTCTGTGGTTGTGTGGCTCTGTGGTTGTGTGGTTCTGTGGTTGTGTGGTTGTGTGGCTCTGTGGTTCTGTGGCTCTGTGGCTGTGTGGTTGTGTGGTTCTGTGGTTGTGTGGTTGTGTGGCTCTGTGGTTGTGTGGCTCTGTGGTTGTGTGGTTGTGTGGTTCTGTGGTTCTGTGGTTGTGTGGTTCTGTGGTTGTGTGGCTCTGTGGTTCTGTGGCTCTGTGGTTCTGTGGTTCTGTGGCTCTGTGGTTCTGTGGTTGTGTGGCTCTGTGGTTGTGTGGCTCTGTGGTTGTGTGGCTCTGTGGTTGTGTGGCTCTGTGGTTGTGTGGTTCTGTGGTTGTGTGGCTCTGTGGTTGTGTGGCTCTGTGGTTGTGTGGTTGTGTGGTTCTGTGGTTGTGTGGCTCTGTGGTTGTGTGGCTCTGTGGTTGTGTGGTTCTGTGGTTGTGTGGTTCTGTGGTTGTGTGGTTGTGTGGTTCTGTGGCTCTGTGGTTGTGTGGCTCTGTGGTTGTGTGGTTCTGTGGTTGTGTGGTTCTGTGGTTGTGTGGTTGTGTGGCTCTGTGGTTGTGTGGTTCTGTGGTTGTGTGGCTCTGTGGTTGTGTGGTTGTGTGGTTGTGTGGTTCTGTGGTTCTGTGGTTCTGTGGTTCTGTGGCTCTGTGGTTCTGTGGCTCTGTGGTTCTGTGGCTCTGTGGTTGTGTGGTTCTGTGGTTGTGTGGTTGTGTGGTTCTGTGGTTGTGTGGTTGTGTGGCTCTGTGGTTGTGTGGTTGTGTGGCTCTGTGGTTGTGTGGTTGTGTGGCTCTGTGGTTGTGTGGTTGTGTGGCTCTGTGGCTCTGTGGTTGTGTGGCTCTGTGGTTGTGTGGTTGTGTGGTTCTGTGGTTGTGTGGTTGTGTGGCTCTGTGGTTGTGTGGCTCTGTGGTTGTGTGGCTCTGTGGTTGTGTGGCTCTGTGGTTGTGTGGTTGTGTGGTTGTGTGGTTGTGTGGTTGTGTGGCTCTGTGGCTCTGTGGTTGTGTGGCTCTGTGGTTGTGTGGTTGTGTGGTTCTGTGGTTGTGTGGTTGTGTGGCTCTGTGGTTGTGTGGCTCTGTGGTTGTGTGGCTCTGTGGTTGTGTGGCTCTGTGGTTGTGTGGCTCTGTGGTTGTGTGGTTCTGTGGTTGTGTGGCTCTGTGGTTGTGTGGCTGTGTGGCTCTGTGGTTGTGTGGTTGTGTGGTTGTGTGGTTGTGTGGTTCTGTGGTTCTGTGGTTGTGTGGCTCTGTGGTTGTGTGGTTGTGTGGTTCTGTGGTTCTGTGGTTGTGTGGTTCTGTGGTTGTGTGGTTCTGTGGTTGTGTGGTTGTGTGGCTCTGTGGTTGTGTGGCTCTGTGGTTGTGTGGCTCTGTGGTTGTGTGGCTCTGTGGTTGTGTGGCTCTGTGGTTGTGTGGTTGTGTGGCTCTGTGGTTGTGTGGCTCTGTGGTTGTGTGGCTCTGTGGTTGTGTGGTTGTGTGGTTCTGTGGTTCTGTGGTTCTGTGGTTCTGTGGTTGTGTGGTTGTGTGGTTCTGTGGCTCTGTGGTTATATAGAGATATATATATACACACGATAGCAGTATCTATCTATTATTATTATTAACTTTGACCTTCCTGCTTTATATGATTACATTTCCTCTGTCAGCCTGTTTGCATGTTTCTGTTTCTGTGTTTCTGTTTCTGAGGACGACATCATGTATTACTCTTTATTTCTCTCTCTGTGTGTGTGTGTCTGCGTGTGTGTGTGTGTCTGCGTGTGTGTGTGTAATATAATTGTGCATATTAATGTAACACTAACGAGGGCCGAGGAACCTTTAATTAGACTGAACCATCTCATCCGTTCACTAATCCACCATCACTCTGAGTTACCTCTCTATCTGTGTGTGTGTGTGTGTGTGTGTGTGTGTGTGTGTGTGTGTGTCTGAAGGGTAGATAAACACACAAGACTAGAATTATTCATGAGCTGTCACAATAGATCCTCAACTACACAACTACACAACTACACAACTACACAACTACACAACTACACATCTACACAACTACACAACACAAGAAGAATAACCATGCTGAAATACACACATTAACACACACACACACACACACACACATTAATATTAACATTAACACATGGAGGTTGATGGTCTATAATAAGTTGGTGAAATAGAAGTTATAGTGAAGATCCTGGTATCATGTATATATATATATATATGTATGTATATATATATATGTATATATATATATATGTATGTATATATATATATATATATATATGTATATATATATATATATGTGTATATATATATATATATATATATGTATATATATATATATATACATATATATATACTGTATGTATCTATGTATATGTATATATGTATCTATGTATATGTATATATGTATATATGTATATATACATATATACATATATATATATATATATATATATGTGTATATATATATATGCATATATATATATATATATGTATATATATATATATATATATATATATATAGTGTATGTATCTATGTATATGTATATATGTATCTATGTATATGTATATATGTATATATATACATATACATATATATATACATAGATACATACAGTGTATATATATATATATATATATATGTATATATATATATATATATATATATATATATATATGTATATACTGTATGTATCTATGTATATGTATATATGTATCTATGTATATGTATATATGTATATACATATATATATATACATAGATACATACAGTATATATATATATATATATATATGTATATATATATATATATATGTATATACTGTATGTATCTATGTATATGTATATATGTATCTATGTATATGTATATATGTATCTATGTATATGTATATATGTATATATGTATATATACATATATACCAATAAAACCCCAGCAGATACAGGTGTGTGTGGATCTGACCTCTGACCTCCACAGCTTCAGCCTGTCAGGACCGGTCCAGTAGGAACCCGGTAGAGGATAGAGGAAACCAGATGTTAATGGAAACCAGATGTTAATGGAAACCAGATGTTCATGGAAACCAGATGTTAATGGAAACCAGATGTTCATGGAAACCAGATGTTAATGGAAACCAGATGTTAATGGAAATCAGATGTTAATGGAAACCAGATGTTCATGGAAACCAGATGTTAATGGAAACCAGATGTTCATGGACTCTGTTAACTTCATTTCATTAATTAGAAATGTCAGAAATGAGATATAATTCCGGTAGTATTACGTTTCTCTCAAAACATATTTGCTGTTATGACTCAATAACAATAAACAGGACCTACAGGAACTAAAAGGTTCCTTCAGCCCTGTTGTCCGTGTCTCCAGCGCGGTCTGAAGACCTGCTACAGGAACTAAAAGGTTCCTTCAGCCCTGTTGTCCGTGTCTCCAGCTTGGTCTGAAGACCTGCTACAGGAACTAAAAGGTTCCTTCAGCCCTGTTGTCCATGTCTCCAGCTTGGTCTGAAGACCTGCTACAGGAACTAAAAGGTTCCTTCAGCCCTGTTGTCCGTGTCTCCAGCGCGGTCTAAAGACCTGCTACAGGAACTAACAGGTTCCTTCAGCCCTGTTGTCTGTGTCTCCAGCGCGGTCTGAAGATCTGCTACAGGAACTAAAAGGTTCCTTCAGCCCTGTTGTCTGTGTCTCCAGCGCGGTCTAAAGATCTGCTACAGGAACTAAAAGGTTCCTTCAGCCCTGTTGTCCATGTCTCCAGCTTGGTCTGAAGACCTGCTACAGGAACTAAAAGGTTCCTTCAGCCCTGTTGTCCGTGTCTCCAGCGCGGTCTAAAGACCTGCTACAGGAACTAACAGGTTCCTTCAGCCCTGTTGTCTGTGTCTCCAGCGCGGTCTGAAGATCTGCTACAGGAACTAAAAGGTTCCTTCAGCCCTGTTGTCTGTGTCTCCAGCGCGGTCTAAAGATCTGCTACAGGAACTAAAAGGTTCCTTCAGCCCTGTTGTCTGTGTCTCCAGCGCGGTCTAAAGATCTGCTACAGGAACTAAAAGGTTCCTTCAGCCCTGTTGTCCGTGTCTCCAGCGCGGTCTAAAGACCTGCTACAGGAACTAACAGGTTCCTTCAGCCCTGTTGTCTGTGTCTCCAGCGCGGTCTGAAGATCTGCTACAGGAACTAAAAGGTTCCTTCAGCCCTGTTGTCCGTGTCTCCAGCGCGGTCTGAAGACCTGCTGAGATCAGGAGGAGGAGTCCGCTGACGTATGAAGAAGTACTACCTCCCAACCAGGGAACTGAACGTAGACCCTGGTCCCTGCAGTCCAAACGCAATGAGTTCCTCAAAAGGTTCTTAGTACCGGGGAGAGTTCCTGAGATGGAAACGGGGCTTTTGATACCTGTGTGTTCAGCACTGTGTCTGACGTCTGATATATGTAGTAAGCTAACGGCGGTTTAGCAGCGTGATGATACACCAGTGTTCACACGGACTGCTGGGTGAGGAAGACCCAGAGGAACCTGATTCTATCCTCTGATATCAGGTTTATCCTTTTAATGAGACCTCAGTGGGCTCACAGGATTAACATCCATCTCCTGCAGATGTTTGAGCTCATCCTCATCCTCATCTAATCTCTGCAGGATTTAGCAGCTAATCTTGAGACGTGTGACCAAACCCACCGTTCAGGTATGAAGCTACACATGAAGATGAAGACGGTAAAACGTGTCATCAGTGTGTGCAGAAGATGGACAACCGTTAGAGTAGATCCAACGTCCCCGGTGGTTATAACGGGAGGTAGGTCCAACGTCTCCGGTGGTTATAACGGGAGGTAGGTCCAACGTCTCCGGTGGTTATAACGGGAGGTAGGTCCAACGTCTCCGGTGGTTATAACGGGAGGTAGCTCCAACGTCTCCGGTGGTTATAACGGGAGGTAGATCCAACGTCTCCGGTGGTTATAACGGGAGGTAGATCCAACGTCCCCGGTGGTTATAACGGGAGGTAGCTCCAACGTCTCCGGTGGTTATAACGGGAGGTAGATCCAACGTCTCCGGTGGTTATAACGGGAGGTAGATCCAACGTCCCCGGTGGTTATAACGGGAGGTAGATCCAACGTCTCCGGTGGTTATAACGGGAGGTAGATCCAACGTCCCCGGTGGTTATAACGGGAGGTAGATCCAACGTCTCCGGTGGTTATAGGAGGAGGTAGATCCAACGTCCCAGGTGGTTATAGGAGGAGGTAGATCCAACGTCTCCGGTGGTTATAGGAGGAGGTAAATCCAATGTCCCCGGTGGTTATAACGGGAGGTAGATCCAACGTCCCCGGTGGTTATAACGGGAGGTAGCTCCAACGTCCCCGGTGGTTATAACGGGAGGTAGCTCCAACGTCCCCGGTGGTTATAACGAGAGGTAGCTCCAACGTTCCAATTAGTGCAGACTGACTGTTATTGATCGCAGGGCAGAGGAGGAGGAGGAGGGTTATTGGATGTGAATGTGAGCCGGGGAGGGATGAGGAAGAGACATTAGCGGATCTGACAGCTCACAAAGAGACACGAGCAGAGCTGACAGCCCGCCATCAGTTTCAGTGTGAAGCAGAGAGCATGCTGGGAGCCACGGTGACGCGTGGACGCTACCCTGTCAACACAAACACAACACACTGATTCACCTGTCAGAGCAGATACATCAGATAATTACAGAGCGGAGCGACGGCGAGGCAACAGGTGCACCACCTTAAATCAGCTTCATTTACTCTGGAGCTCCAACAGCGGCTCCACCGGCTCACCGGACCTCCTGGGTCATGTCAGGGGTCATAGTCAGGGGACTGTTCATGTTCATGGTTAGTCATGTGACTGTTCGGTCGCAGTAAACACCTGTTTAATGTTGTGAAGAAAAGAAAACACTATAGTTAGGTTTATAAAAAAACATCATGGTTGGGCTTAAAATACTCCGTTAGTAGAGGATGACAGACTCGTGTTTGTTCAGCCTGGATCGTCCAACGTTCACAGCTATACTTACTAACAGTACTGCACTGTAATTCATATATATCCCACAAAATCAGTTCAATCCACGTCATCATGAAGCAGGAAGTATAGAGAGCGGTGAGCGGCGTATAGGGAGGAGGTCTAAAAACACCAGACTGTCACCAGGAGATCTATATTGGTGCCCCGTGTGAGGCCAGAAGTCAATGTTGATTTATTTGTCACGTAACTTCTGTACTTCAGTTACAGCACTTCTGGAGTTATTTTATCCCAAACCGCCATCTGGTACTAAACCTAACTACGGAGTTTCCTGTGAAGATAGAAGTTTATTCTAAAAGACTGTAGGAGTGGAAACTGTCATCTGTTGCTTGACATTCGTAGGAGAAAAATGAGGAATAAACTTTCGTAAGATATACGAACTGCTGTATGAACCGTTATATATGTTATATCATACGAACTGCTGTATGAACCGTTATATATGTTATATCATATGAACTGCTGTATGAACCGTTATATATGTTATATCATACGAACTGCTGTATGAACCGTTATATATGTTATATCATACGAACTGCTGTATGAACCGTTATATATGTTATATCATACGAACTGCTGTATGAACCGTTATATATGTTATATCATATGAACTGCTGTATGAACCGTTATATATGTTATATCATACGAACTGCTGTATGAACCGTTATATATGTTATATCATACGAACTGCTGTATGAACCATTATATATGTTATATCATACGAACTGCTGTATGAACCGTTATATATGTTATGAATCATATGAACTGCTGTATGAACCGTTATATATGTTATATCATACGAACTGCTGTATGAACCGTTATATATGTTATGAATCATATGAACTGCTGTATGAACCGTTATATATGTTATATCATACGAACTGCTGTATGAACCGTTATATATGTTATATCATACGAACTGCTGTATGAACCGTTATATATGTTATGAATCATATGAACTGCTGTATGAACCGTTATATATGTTATATCATATGAACTGCTGTATGAACCGTTATATATGTTATGAATCATATGAACTGCTGTATGAACCGTTATATATGTTATGAATCATATGAACTGCTGTATGAACCGTTATATATGTTATATCATACGAACTGCTGTATGAACCGTTATATATGTTATGAATCATATGAACTGCTGTATGAACCGTTATATATGTTATATCATACGAACTGCTGTATGAACCGTTATATATGTTATATCATACGAACTGCTGTATGAACCGTTATATATGTTATGAATCATATGAACTGCTGTATGAACCGTTATATATGTTATATCATACGAACTGCTGTATGAACCATTATATATGTTATATCATACGAACTGCTGTATGAACCGTTATATATGTTATGAATCATATGAACTGCTGTATGAACCGTTATATATGTTATATCATACGAACTGCTGTATGAACCGTTATATATGTTATATCATACGAACTGCTGTATGAACCGTTATATATGTTATGAATCATACGAACTGCTGTATGAACCATTATATATGTTATATCATACGAACTGCTGTATGAACCGTTATATATGTTATGAATCATACGAACTGCTGTATTAACCGTTATATATGTTATATCATACGAACTGCTGTATGAACCGTTAAATATGTTATATCATACGAACTGCTGTATGAACCGTTATATATGTTATATCATACGAACTGCTGTATGAACCGTTATATATGTTATGAATCATATGAACTGCTGTATGAACCGTTATATATGTTATATCATATGAACTGCTGTATGAACCATTATATATGTTATATCATACGAACTGCTGTATGAACCGTTATATATGTTATATCATACGAACTGCTGTATGAACCGTTATATATGTTATATCATATGAACTGCTGTATGAACCGTTATATATGTTATATCATATGAACTGCTGTATGAACCGTTATATATGTTATGAATCATATGAACTGCTGTATGAACCATTATATATGTTATATCATATGAACTGCTGTATGAACCATTATATATGTTATATCATATGAACTGCTGTATGAACCGTTATATATGTTATGAATCATATGAACTGCTGTATGAACCGTTATATATGTTATGAATCATATGAACTGCTGTATGAACCGTTATATATGTTATATCATATGAACTGCTGTATGAACCATTATATATGTTATATCATACGAACTGCTGTATGAACCGTTATATATGTTATATCATACGAACTGCTGTATGAACCGTTATATATGTTATGAATCATACGAACTGCTGTATGAACCGTTATATATGTTATATCATACGAACTGCTGTATGAACCGTTATATATGTTATATCATACGAACTGCTGTATGAACCGTTATATATGTTATGAATCATATGAACTGCTGTATGAACCATTATATATGTTATATCATATGAACTGCTGTATGAACCATTATATATGTTATATCATACGAACTGCTGTATGAACCGTTATATATGTTATGAATCATATGAACTGCTGTATGAACCATTATATATGTTATATCATACGAACTGCTGTATGAACCGTTATATATGTTATATCATACGAACTGCTGTATGAACCGTTATATATGTTATATCATACGAACTGCTGTATGAACCGTTATATATGTTATATCATACGAACTGCTGTATGAACCGTTATATATGTTATGAATCATATGAACTGCTGTATGAACCGTTATATATGTTATGAATCATATGAACTGCTGTATGAACCGTTATATATGTTATGAATCATATGAACTGCTGTATGAACCGTTAAATATGTTATATCATACGAACTGCTGTATGAACCGTTATATATGTTATATCATACGAACTGCTGTATGAACCGTTATATATGTTATATCATATGAACTGCTGTATGAACCGTTATATATGTTATATCATATGAACTGCTGTATGAACCATTATATATGTTATGAATCATATGAACTGCTGTATGAACCGTTATATATGTTATATCATACGAACTGCTGTATGAACCGTTATATATGTTATGAATCATATGAACTGCTGTATGAACCGTTATATATGTTATATATGAACTGCTGTATGAACCATTATATATGTTATATCATACGAACTGCTGTATGAACCGTTATATATGTTATGAATCATATGAACTGCTGTATGAACCGTTATATATGTTATATCATATGAACTGCTGTATGAACCGTTATATATGTTATATCATACGAACTGCTGTATGAACCGTTATATATGTTATATCATATGAACTGCTGTATGAACCGTTATATATGTTATGAATCATATGAACTGCTGTATGAACCGTTATATATGTTATGAATCATATGAACTGCTGTATGAACCGTTATATATGTTATGAATCATATGAACTGCTGTATGAACCGTTATATATGTTATATCATACGAACTGCTGTATGAACCGTTATATATGTTATATCATACGAACTGCTGTATGAGGATCCGTTGATGTAGAACTGCTCTGAATCCCAGAAAGTTGACTTTATGAGAAGCTTGAAGGTGAAGCTTGAAGGTGAAGCTTGAAGGTGAAGCTCACGGACACAGAGTTGGTTGAAATGTGATCCTATTCTCAGATATTGGTCTGCTGCACACTGAATACCTGCAGACCTACTTATCTCTGTGTGGTGTGTCGGTGCCGGTGAGCCGGCGTCCTCCTACCGGGCGGTTCAGGCTGCAGGAGGAAGTTTAAATCTGGTCGACTTTCCCGTCTCCTACCTCCGGGCTGCTGGTGTCTGATTTGACTCGTCTATTTCTGTCTTTCAGCGTCCAAGGACAAAGTCAGAGAGTGAAAGAGAAAGACGGAGTTAGAGAGAGATGGAGGTAGAGACTTTAAGATGTGTTTGATGAAGTTCTGATGAAGGAGATCTATAAGTAAATGTGTGAGAGGACTCGTTGAACAGTCTGGCTTCAGTTCACCACCTCACCGTCTGCGTCTCCATGATGTCACCGTTTGTGTACCGGGTGGTTTTTATAGATCCACCTCAGCGTGGGAAGTGGCGTCGGCCTGTTGTAGAGCAGTTCTAAATGAGAATCCAGGCAGGAAGAACGTCCCCCTCTAAACAACGTCTCATCATATACAGATAATGTCCAGCTCTTAAACTGGCTCATGTCTGCTGGTGAAGCTCTCTTCCTGGTTAGGTAGTCGTCCTCTCTGGAGGTCTGCAGGTAGAGCTGGTTGATCCTCTCATAATAGACCCACACTTTAACTGTCTGACTCTTCCTCTCCTCCTTTATTTGCCTCAGAATACCACAGAAGAAGCAGCGGCTGCATCATTAGCGTGCCCGTCAGCGGGATGCTAATTGCTGCTACTGTGAACGAAGCTGTACAGCTAATGATCAGGTGTGTGTGAGGACGTCCTCTCTGTGTCCCCTGAGAGACAACGTCCCACTCTGAGGGGTAAATACTTCTTATTAAAGCTTAGTGTAAGGGTTAGGGTTAGCGGTTAACGGTTAACCCTAACCATTCAGGTAGCAGGACGTCCTCTCTGTGTTCACTGAGAGTAACTGTAAGTTGATTCCTGCTGGTGATCTGTGGTTAATAGAAGCTGGTGATCTGTGGTTAATAGAAGCTGGTGATCTGTGGTTAATAGAAGCTGGTGATCTGTGGTTAATAGAAGCTGGTGATCTGTGGTTAATAGAAGCTGGTGATCTGTGGTGTGGTAGTATTATATAAGGGATAAGGGATAACTTTATTTCACAACAATGACCCGCTAGCTGAACATTATTACACTTATTACACGACTACTGACTGAAGAAATCAATATTTTGACACAAAAACGGTCCTCCAGAGTCCGACATCAGAACTGTGTCCGTAGCAACGGTCTGTTATACGTAGCAACGGTCTGTTATACGTATCAACGGTCTGTTATACGTAGCAACGGTCTGTTATACGTAGCAACGGTCTGTTATACGTAGCAACGATCTGCTATACGTATCAACGGTCTGTTATACGTATCAACGGTCTGTTATACGTATCAACGGTCTGTTATACGTAGCAACGGTCTGTTATACGTAGCAACGATCTGTTATACGTAGCAACGGTCTGTTATAGAGAAATTACAGACCGCAGAACGCCGTGATTGTCCAATCAGAATGGAGTATTCAACACAGCCGTGTGATTCGTCCTGTTAGTGTTGTCAGAGCAGTAAAGTGGAGCAGCTGCTGTTTGTCTTCATTAAATCCAGAAACACTAGAAAACTGTATTTCACAGAAACAGCAGCTCCGTTCCTCTGTCTGGTATATATCTACAGTATATATCTACAGTATATATCTACAGTATATATCTACAGTATATATCTACAGTATATATATCTACAGTATATATATCTACAGTATATATCTACAG
>NC_133813.1:622223-637223 GCF_043250625.1 Sebastes fasciatus
GAGAAGACCAAAAACCAAGATGGAGACGACCAAAAACCAAGATGGAGACGACCAGAAACCAAGATGGAGACGACCAGAAACCAAGATGGAGACGATTAAAAACCAAGATGGAGACGATTAAAAACCAAGATGGAGACGACGAGAAACCAAGATGGAGACGATTAAAAACCAAGATGGAGACGACTAGAAACCAAGATGGAGACGACCAGAAACCAAGATGGAGACGACCAGAAACCAAGATGGAGACGATTAAAAACCAAGATGGAGACGACCAAAAACCAAGATGGAGACGACCAAAAACCAAGATGGAGACGACCAGAAACCAAGATGGAGACGACCAGAAACCAAGATGGAGACGACCAGAAACCAAGATGGAGACGATTAAAAACCAAGATGGAGACGACCAGAAACCAAGATGGAGACGACCAGAAACCAAGATGGAGACGATTAAAAACCAAGATGGAGACGACCAGAAACCAAGATGGAGACGATTAAAAACCAAGATGGAGACGACCAAAAACCAAGATGGAGACGCCCAGAAACCAAGATGGAGACGACCAGAAACCAAGATGGAGACGACCAGAAACCAAGATGGAGACGACCAGAAACCAAGATGGAGACGATTAAAAACCAAGATGGAGACGACCAGAAACCAAGATGGAGACGACCAGAAACCAAGATGGAGACGATTAAAAACCAAGATGGAGACGACCAGAAACCAAGATGGAGACGATTAAAAACCAAGATGGAGACGACCAAAAACCAAGATGGAGACGACCAGAAACCAAGATGGAGACGACCAGAAACCAAGATGGAGACGACCAGAAACCAAGATGGAGACGACCAAAAACCAAGATGGAGACGACCACAAACCAAGATGGAGACGACAAGAAACCAAGATGGAGACGACCAGAAACCAAGATGGAGACGATTAAAAACCAAGATGGAGACGACCAGAAACCAAGATGGAGACGACCAGAAACCAAGATGGAGACGATTAAAAACCAAGATGGAGACGACCAAAAACCAAGATGGAGACGACCAGAAACCAAGATGGAGACGACCAGAAACCAAGATGGAGACGACCAGAAACCAAGATGGAGACGATTAAAAACCAAGATGGAGACGACCAAAAACCAAGATGGAGACGACCAAAAACCAAGATGGAGACGACCAGAAACCAAGATGGAGACGATTAAAAACCAAGATGGAGACGACCAGAAACCAAGATGGAGACGATTAAAAACCAAGATGGAGACGATTAAAAACCAAGATGGAGACGACCAGAAACCAAGATGGAGACGATTAAAAACCAAGATGGAGACGACCAGAAACCAAGATGGAGACGACCAAAAACCAAGATGGAGACGACCAAAAACCAAGATGGAGACGACCAGAAACCAAGATGGAGACGACCAAAAACCAAGATGGAGACGACCAAAAACCAAGATGGAGACGACCAAAAACCAAGATGGAGACGACCAGAAACCAAGATGGAGACGATTATAAACCAAGATGGAGACGACCAGAAACCAAGATGGAGACGACCAGAAACCAAGATGGAGACGATTAAAAACCAAGATGGAGACGCTTAAAAACCAAGATGGAGACGACCAGAAACCAAGATGGAGACGATTAAAAACCAAGATGGAGACGACCAGAAACCAAGATGGAGACGACCAGAAACAAAGATGGAGACGACCAGAAATCAAGATGGAGACGATTAAAAACCAAGATGGAGACGACCAAAAACCAAGATGGAGACGACCAAAAACCAAGATGGAGACGACCAGAAACCAAGATGGAGACGATTAAAAACCAAGATGGAGACGACCAGAAACCAAGATGGAGACGACCAGAAACCAAGATGGAGACGACCAGAAACCAAGATGGAGACGATTAAAAACCAAGATGGAGACGACCAAAAACCAAGATGGAGACGACCAGAAACCAAGATGGAGACGACCAGAAACCAAGATGGAGACGATTAAAAACCAAGATGGAGACGACCAGAAACCAAGATGGAGACGACCAGAAACCAAGATGGAGACGATTAAAAACCAAGATGGAGACGACCAGAAACCAAGATGGAGACGACCAAAAACCAAGATGGGGACGACCAGAAACCAAGATGGAGACGACCAAAAACCAAGATGGAGACGACTAAAAACCAAGATGGAGACGACCAGAAACCAAGATGGAGACGATTAAAAACCAAGATGGAGACGACCAGAAACCAAGATGGAGACGACCAGAAACCAAGATGGAGACGATTAAAAACCAAGATGGAGACGATTAAAAACCAAGATGGAGACGACCAGAAACCAAGATGGAGACGATTAAAAACCAAGATGGAGACGACCAGAAACCAAGATGGAGACGATTAAAAACCAAGATGGAGACGACCAAAAACCAAGATGGAGACGACCAAAAACCAAGATGGAGACGACCAGAAACCAAGATGGAGACGACCAGAAACCAAGATGGAGACGACCAGAAACCAAGATGGAGACGATTAAAAACCAAGATGGAGACGACCAGAAACCAAGATGGAGACGACCAGAAACCAAGATGGAGACGATTAAAAACCAAGATGGAGACGACCAGAAACCAAGATGGAGACGACCAGAAACCAAGATGGAGACGACCAAAAACCAAGATGGAGACGACCAGAAACCAAGATGGAGACGATTAAAAACCAAGATGGAGACGACCAGAAACCAAGATGGAGACGACCAGAAACCAAGATGGAGACGATTAAAAACCAAGATGGAGACGCTTAAAAACCAAGATGGAGACGACCAGAAACCAAGATGGAGACGATTAAAAACCAAGATGGAGACGACCAGAAACCAAGATGGAGACGATTAAAAACCAAGATGGAGACGACCAGAAACCAAGATGGAGACGATTAAAAACCAAGATGGAGACGACCAAAAACCAAGATGGAGACGACCAAAAACCAAGATGGAGACGACCAGAAACCAAGATGGAGACGACCAGAAACCAAGATGGAGACGACCAGAAACCAAGATGGAGACGATTAAAAACCAAGATGGAGACGACCAGAAACCAAGATGGAGACGACCAGAAACCAAGATGGAGACGATTAAAAACCAAGATGGAGACGACCAGAAACCAAGATGGAGACGACCAGAAACCAAGATGGAGACGACCAAAAACCAAGATGGAGACGACCAGAAACCAAGATGGAGACGATTAAAAACCAAGATGGAGACGACCAGAAACCAAGATGGAGACGACCAGAAACCAAGATGGAGACGATTAAAAACCAAGATGGAGACGCTTAAAAACCAAGATGGAGACGACCAGAAACCAAGATGGAGACGATTAAAAACCAAGATGGAGACGACCAGAAACCAAGATGGAGACGACCAGAAACAAAGATGGAGACGACCAGAAACCAAGATGGAGACGATTAAAAACCAAGATGGAGACGACCAAAAACCAAGATGGAGACGACCAAAAACCAAGATGGAGACGACCAGAAACCAAGATGGAGACGATTAAAAACCAAGATGGAGACGACCAGAAACCAAGATGGAGACGACCAGAAACCAAGATGGAGACGATTAAAAACCAAGATGGAGACGACCAAAAACCAAGATGGAGACGACCAGAAACCAAGATGGAGACGACCAGAAACCAAGATGGAGACGATTAAAAACCAAGATGGAGACGACCAGAAACCAAGATGGAGACGACCAGAAACCAAGATGGAGACGATTAAAAACCAAGATGGAGACGACCAGAAACCAAGATGGAGACGACCAAAAACCAAGATGGGGACGACCAGAAACCAAGATGGAGACGACCAAAAACCAAGATGGAGACGACTAAAAACCAAGATGGAGACGACCAGAAACCAAGATGGAGACGATTAAAAACCAAGATGGAGACGACCAGAAACCAAGATGGAGACGACCAGAAACCAAGATGGAGACGATTAAAAACCAAGATGGAGACGATTAAAAACCAAGATGGAGACGACCAGAAACCAAGATGGAGACGATTAAAAACCAAGATGGAGACGATTAAAAACCAAGATGGAGACGACCAGAAACCAAGATGGAGACGATTAAAAACCAAGATGGAGACGACCAGAAACCAAGATGGAGACGATTAAAAACCAAGATGGAGACGACCAAAAACCAAGATGGAGACGACCAGAAACCAAGATGGAGACGACCAGAAACCAAGATGGAGACGACCAGAAACCAAGATGGAGACGACCAGAAACCAAGATGGAGACGATTAAAAACCAAGATGGAGACGACCAGAAACCAAGATGGAGACGACCAGAAACCAAGATGGAGACGATTAAAAACCAAGATGGAGACGACCAGAAACCAAGATGGAGACGACCAGAAACCAAGATGGAGACGATCAGAAACCAAGATGGAGACGATTAAAAACCAAGATGGAGACGGCCAGAAACCAAGATGGAGACGACCAGAAACCAAGATGGAGACGATTAAAAACCAAGATGGAGACGATTAAAAACCAAGATGGAGACGACCAGAAACCAAGATGGAGACGACCAGAAACCAAGATGGAGACGATTAAAAACCAAGATGGAGACGACCAGAAACCAAGATTGAGACGACCAGAAACCAAGATGGAGACGACCAGACACCAAGATGGAGACGATTAAAAACCAAGATGGAGACGACCAGAAACCAAGATGGAGACGACCAGAAACCAAGATGGAGACGACCAGAAACCAAGATGGAGACGATTAAAAACCAAGATGGAGACGACCAGAAACCAAGATGGAGACGATTAAAAACCAAGATGGAGACGACCAGAAACCAAGATGGAGACGACCAAAAACCAAGATGGGGACGACCAGAAACCAAGATGGAGACGACCAAAAACCAAGATGGAGACGACTAAAAACCAAGATGGAGACGACCAGAAACCAAGATGGAGACGATTAAAAACCAAGATGGAGACGACCAGAAACCAAGATGGAGACGACCAGAAACCAAGATGGAGACGATTAAAAACCAAGATGGAGACGATTAAAAACCAAGATGGAGACGACCAGAAACCAAGATGGAGACGATTAAAAACCAAGATGGAGACGACCAGAAACCAAGATGGAGACGATTAAAAACCAAGATGGAGACGACCAAAAACCAAGATGGAGACGACCAAAAACCAAGATGGAGACGACCAGAAACCAAGATGGAGACGACCAGAAACCAAGATGGAGACGACGACCAGAAACCAAGATGGAGACGATTAAAAACCAAGATGGAGACGACCAGAAACCAAGATGGAGACGACCAGAAACCAAGATGGAGACGATTAAAAACCAAGATGGAGACGACCAGAAACCAAGATGGAGACGACCAGAAACCAAGATGGAGACGACCAGAAACCAAGATGGAGACGATTAAAAACCAAGATGGAGACGACCAGAAACCAAGATGGAGACGACCAGAAACCAAGATGGAGACGACCAGAAACCAAGATGGAGACGACCAGAAACCAAGATGGAGACGATTAAAAACCAAGATGGAGACGACCAGAAACCAAGATGGAGACGACTAAAAACCAAGATGGAGACGACCAGAAACCAAGATGGAGACGACCAGAAACCAAGATGGAGACGACCAGAAACCAAGATGGAGACGATCAGAAACCAAGATGGAGACGACCAGAAACCAAGATGGAGACGACCAGAAACCAAGATGGAGACGATTAAAAACCAAGATGGAGACGACCAGAAACCAAGATTGAGACGACCAGAAACCAAGATGGAGACGACCAGACACCAAGATGGAGACGATTAAAAACCAAGATGGAGACGACCAGAAACCAAGATGGAGACGACCAGAAACCAAGATGGAGACGACCAGAAACCAAGATGGAGACGATTAAAAACCAAGATGGAGACGACCAGAAACCAAGATGGAGACGATTCAAAACCACCAAGTCGTCATTTTGTGTTGTGACTACGTAGCATGCTAACGTTAGCCTTTAGCTCAGAGCTGGTTTCATGTTCTCTTCTGTTCCTCGTGAAGCTCTTTGAATTATCTGTTTGAAAGGTTTTCTAGAAATAAAAAGTGGCCTCTTCCTCCTCTTCCTCCTCTTCCTCCCTCGGCTGGAGGGAGGAAGAGGAGGAAGAGGAGGGAGAGGAGGAAGAGGAGGAGAAAGGAGAGAATGAGGAAGCAGAGGGAGAAAAGATGGGAGTCAAAGGGAGACAAACATGAATGATCCTGAATGTCTTATCATGTCTTTGCACATGGTGTGTAGTACATGGTGTGTGTGTATGTGTGTGTGTATAGTACACGTGTGTGGCGTGGCGTGCTTAATACTCTCAGTAAACCAGTTTTCTCGCCATCAGTCGCAGCTCGCCCTCTTCCATCTCTCCGTATTGAGTCGCTATCGTGCGTCATGTTAACGTTGCTGACAGATTACAGCATGTCAACAGTTCAGACCCCAGAGAGGCTCTGAGCACAACACATACTGATATCACAGTCCTGGTCCTGGTCCTGGTGCTGGTGCTGGTGCTGGTCCTGGTCCTGGTCCTGGTCCTGGTGCTGGTCCTGGTCCTGGTCCTGGTCCTGGTCCTGGTCCTGGTGCTGGTGCTGGTGCTGGTCCCAGTGCTGGTGCTGGTCCTGGTCCTGGTCCTGGTCCTGGTCCTGGTCCTGGTCCTGGTCCTGGTCCTGGTGCTGGTCCTGGTCCCAGTGCTGGTCCCAGTGCTGGTCCTGGTCCTGGTCCTGGTCCTGGTCCTGGTGCTGGTGCTGGTCCTGGTCCTGGTCCTGGTCCTGGTGCTGGTGCTGGTCCTGGTCCTGGTGCTGGTGCTGGTGCTGGTCCTGGTCCTGGTCCTGGTGCTGGTGCTGGTGCTGGTCCTGGTCCTGGTCCCAGTGCTGGTCCCGGTGCTGGTCCCAGTGCTGGTCCCGGTGCTGGTCCTGGTCCTGGTCCTGGTCCTGGTCCTGGGTGCACCATCACTGATAGTGAAAGCAGTGAGTTGTGTTTAGTGCAGCGTGTTAAAGCTGCTGATACGACCAATTACAGCTCCGCTAACAAAAGGTCACCGTTTCATTACAATCAGCACACACACACACACACACACACACACACACACACACACACACACACACACACACACACACACACACACACACACACAGCTGATATATATTTGTATATTAGTATAATGTGGAGCAGAGGACACTGAGCATCGTGTTGACAGTATAAAGAGCTGCGAGGCCTCGCAGTGATCGGATGGAGCTAAACATACTATCAGTTATCAATCGGTTATCAATCAATAGGTTGATTATTCTCTTCATTAATCCATTATCAGCTGGTCCCAGGTCAGCATCTTCACATCGTTTATGATGATTGAGGTTTAATATGTGAATCTGTGTTTGTGTCATAGAGAACAGGATATTAATTATGATTCATTATTATGTTTTATCATCATAGAAGTAAAATCCTCCTCAAACATGAAATCATTCTGTGATCACTGATCTCAGGTCCAGAGAGGATAAAATAACAATTATTACAGTAATAATACTAATAATATTTCAGGTCCAGAGAGGATCAACGGGCTGTCAATAATAAAAAATAATAATTATTACAACTATAGGGGATGGGGGGGGGGTCGTGGGGGGTGATATTCAGAGAACAAATACAAGATTAAAGTCATAAATTTACCATAAAAACATTTCTTCTGAGATTAACGTGGCAAATATACAAGATTATAAATCATAAATTTACAAAAAAAATCATTTGCGTTAACACGTTATGACATCACTATTTCAAACATTTCACAACGTTGCAGAAACGTTCAATAACAACAATTATGAATTGATAATTCTTTACATACAGTACATGAAGGAGGGTTACGGTTCCTACTGCCGCTCTCTGAGGCGGAAACCAAACTGTCAGAGTGAGAACAGCTGAGAAGGAAATGTACAATCACTGTTGACTTCTGGCCTCACACGGGGCACCAATATAGATCACCTGGTAACAGACTGGTGTTTTTAGACCCCCCCATCCACCCGACCTCCTCCCTACTCTCCGTCTCTCTAGACTTCCTGGTTCATGATGACGTGGATCAAATATGAGTTGATTTCTTGGGATATACAGTACGAATCACCAGCATTAGTTGCTGCATCTGAGAAGGAAATGTACAATCACCGTTGACTTCTGGCCTCACACGGGGCACCAATAGATACGTCTCTACAGGGTATTGTTTAGTTTTATTATCTCATCTCACTGTGAAACTAAGACATCATCACCGGAAGTGAGTCAGGACTGTCTGAGTGACGGCAGCAGTAGAGAGTGAACTGGGATATTAACTGGAAATGGAGGACCTGACTGGTGTGACCGGTGTGACCGGTGTGACCGGTGTGACCGGTGTGACCGGGTCAGTGTTCTCAGACTGGACGGTCTACTGGTCTACTGTTAAAACAGTAATAAAATGATGGAGGCAGCTGTACCCGTTAGAGCGCTGTGACCTCATTTACCTCTTCACCATCTGCATTTAAATATCCGTCTCCATGGCAACAGTTTGGGCTGTTTTTTAGGTTTTCAGGTCAGTGTTCAGGTCGGTGCTGGAGAGGTACACTGATGTATATATAACAGCGTGACAGGAAGCACGTCCATAATGTCGTGTTCACACCAAGTGATTGGCGTCGCCCGGCGCCCGTTCATGTCCCGTTCACATCCCGTTCACGTCCCGTTCACGTCCCGTTCATGTGCCCCTCACGTCCCGTTCACGTCCCGTTCACGTCCCCCTCACGTCCCGTTCACGTCCCATTCACGTCCCGTTCATGTGCCCCTCACGTCCCGTTCACGTCCCGTTCACGTCCCCCTCACGTCCCGTTCACGTCCCGTTCACGTCCCCCTCACGTCCCGTTCACGTCCCATTCACGTCCCGTTCACGTCCCGTTTACGTCCCGTCGCCCAGCGCCCGTTCACGTCCCGTTCACGTCCCGTTCACGTCCCGTTCACAAGTCAACGTTGATATATTAGTAACGAATCTTCTGTTCTTCAGCTCCAGCTCTTTTGGAGTTACTTTAATCCAAACCTCCATCTTTACCTTAACCTAACTAAGGAGTTTTATTTTGAAAAGACTGGAGAGGAAAAGAGGACTAAAAATACGTTGTTGAAAGTTGTTCTGAGTGTTACGAAAAAAAACAGGAAATTTGTGTCTCTGAACACGAATCAGACGAATTGAAGTTGTTGACTATTTCCTGAGCTGCTGTGAGACTGAGTCGGTTTATTTACGCTGCGAAACCTCAGAAAAATCAACTTCCTTCCCAAAACGTCACAGCGCTGTTTCACGGCGTGATATCTGAAACGGTGCGTTCACTCCAACATACTTTAACTACATGAAGCTGAGAATACTTCTGTACTTTTACTTGTAATGGAGTATTTGTACATCATTGTGAGTACTTCCTCCACCCCGGCAGTAACACACGCAGACGTGCACCACGTGCACCACGTGCACCACGTGCACCACGTGCACACGTTATCACCAGGAAAATTATTTTTATTCATAAACGTCTTCCACTAATTAACTGTGTTTGCTTACTTAATTTCCCAGGATGCCGTTCTGCAGATGGTCAGCAGAAAGTGTTCAGTGAGCTCAGCTGTTCACACACACACACACACACACACACACACACACTCACACACAGGTCAGTATTATGGGATATATTCCTCCTGCAGTGGTGGAAGAAGTACTCAGATCCTTTACTTCAGTAAGAGTACTAATACAACAGTGTAGATGTTCTTCATTAGAAGTAAAAGACTTTCACTTTAGAACTTTTAAAAACCAAGATGGAGACAGACTGAAACCAAGATGGAGACGGACTGAAACCAAGATGGAGACGGACTGAAACCAAGATGGAGACGGACTGAAACCAAGATGGAGAGCACATTGAAGAGTCTCAGACTCCACAGCGTGGAGAAGAACCAGCAGCAGCTTCACTGGAGGCTCACCGTCAGTAGGAACATCATGAATAGATATTTACAGCCTCGCTGCTGATGATGAAAACACTGACGTCTGAAACAGAACCAGCTGATGACGGTTCTAGTAACTGATGACAGAACCACAAGCTGTTAAATGACCTTCAGCCTCGGACAGCTCTCAGTCTGTAGAACATCTTCCTACGGAGGAACGGGGAACCTCCAAACTATCTCAGCGCTTTGTTCCTTCACTGTTCTCTGAGGACTAAATAGAATATTAAATATCTTCATAAACGGCACCGTGTGGTTCTGTCTGTGAGACATTACAGAACCCGTTCTACTGACGTTCTACTGACGTTCTACTGACGTTCTACTGACGTTCCTATGATGTTCTACTGACGTTCTACTAACGTTCTACTGACGTTCTAATGATGTTCTACTAACGTTCTACTGACGTTCTAATGATGTTCTAATGACGTTCTACTGACGTTCTACTGACGTTCTATCTGACGTTCTACTGATGTTCTATCACTCGTCTCACTTCTCGTCCTGCCTGAGACGGAGAGCAGCGGGGCGCCGAGCCATTTCCCTTCAGGGCCGCTAGTCTAGATCAACCCACTTCCCTGAGTCTCTGTGTCGGCCCGTCTCTGTGTCGGCCCGTCTCGTCTCTGTGTCGTCTCGTCTCTGTGTCGGCCCGTCTTGTCTCTATGTCGGTCCGTCTCGTCTCTGTGTCGGCCCGTCTTGTCTCTATGTCGGCCCGTCTCGTCTCTGTGTCGGCCCGTCTCTGTGTCGGCCCGTCTCGTCTCTGTGTCGGCCTGTCTCTGTGTCGGCCCGTCTCTGTGTCGGCCCGTCTCTGTGTTCAGGTAAAGACGCCGGCACTTTCTCCAGAGTCCAGATTACTCTTCACCCCCTCATCTCCCCGTTCACCCTGAGCTGTGTGTTGCTGAGGCTGAACGGGGAGCTGAGGGGGTGTTAGTTGTGTATTAGTTTTGTATTAGTTGTGGCATGTTGTGGTTGTGTATATCTGTGTGTATCTGTTGTTGTGTGTGGTGTGTATATCTGTGTGTATCTGTTGTTGTGTGTGGTTGTGTATATCTGTGTGTATCTGTTGTTGTGTATCTGTGATTAGTTTGTGTGTAATTAGCCTGTGAACTGAGTTAAGGCGTGTTGACGCAGCGTCTGATCGCCACAGAGCCGCCGCCCAGTGAGTCGCTCTGGAGTCGACCGCCACAGATATCAGCGCGATCGGAGCCGCGGGGCCCGATTACCGGCCCACTGGGCCCGATTACCGGGCCGCTGGGCCACCGGGCCGCTGTCCTATCACAGACTCAGTCAGCCTCAAATAAAGCCTGAGTCCTCCTGAAGGCTGCTGGGAAACCAGAGAGCTGCAACACGACGCCGCCGGGACGGGAATAGAAACACAGAGAGGCAGCATGTTGGCCTGAGGAGGAGGAGGAGGACGAAGAGGAGGAGGAGGAGGAGGAGGAGGAGGAGGAGGAGGAGGAGGAGGAGGAGGACGAAGAGGAGGAGGAGGAGGAGGACGAGGAGGAGGAGGAGGAGGAGGAGGAGGAGGAGGACGAGGAGGAGGAGGAGGAGGAGGAGGAGGAAGTGGAGGAGGACGAGGAGGAGGAGGAGGAGGACGACGAGGAGGAGGAGGAGGAGGAGGAGGAGGAGGAGGAGGAAGTGGAGGAGGAGGAGGAGGAGGAGGTGGAGGAGGAGCAGGAGGAGGAGGAGGAGGAGGAGGAAAAGGAGGAGGAGGAAGAGGAGGAGGAGGAGGAGGAGGAGGAGGACGAAAAGGACGAGGAGGAGGAGGAGGAGGAGGAGGAGGAGGAGCAGGAGGAGGAAGAAGAAGAAGAAGAAGAAGAAGAAGAAGAAGAAGAAGAAGAAGAAGAAGAAGAAGAAGAAGAAGAAGAAGAAGAAGAAGAAGAAGAAGAAGAAGAAGAAGAAGAAGAAGAAGAAGAAGAAGAAGAAGAAGAAGAAGAAGAAGAAGAAGAAGAAGAAGAAGAAGAAGAAGAAGAAGAAGAAGAAGTTAACCTGGTTAACCTCTGGTTAACAGACATCATGCTAATAGAGCTGTAACAGACTGTGGAGACTAACAGTGCATTCACTCTGGGAAGTACGGCAACATGCAGCGCACTCCAAGTACCCAGATGTTGTACTCAAAACGGTCAGATCGTTGAGTCTGGAACGCTGGACACTTTTCACACTCGCCGTCTTGGCTACGTACAGATATCCTCAATGAAGCCCACGACTGATGTTATGGATACAGTCCAGATGTTAAATGTGTTGATGAAGCCCAAGACTGATGTTATGGATACAGTCCAGATGTTAAATGTGTTGATGAAGCCCAAGACTGATGTTATGGATACAGTCCAGTTGTTAAATGTGTTGATGAAGCCCAAGACTGATGTTATGGATACGGTCCAGATGTTAAATGTGTTGATGAAGCTCAGGACTGATGTTACGGATACGGTCCAGATGTTAAATGTGTTGATGAAGCTCAGGACTGATGTTACGGATACGGTCCAGATGTTAAATGTGTTGATGAAGCTCAGGACTGATGTTACGGATACGGTCCAGATGTTAAATGTGTTGATGAAGCTCAGGACTGATGTTACGGATACGGTCCAGATGTTAAATGTGTTGATGAAGCTCAGGACTGATGTTACGGATACGGTCCAGATGTTAAATGTGTTGATGAAGCTCAGGACTGATGTTACGGATACGGTCCAGATGTTAAATGTGTTGATGAAGCTCAGGACTGATGTTACGGATACGGTCCAGATGTTAAATGTGTTGATGAAGCTCAGGACTGATGTTACGGATATGGTCCAGATGTTAAATGTGTTGATGAAGCTCAGGACTGATGTTACGGATACAGTCCAGATGTTAAATGTGTTGATGAAGCTCAGGACCGATGTTACGGATACGGTCCAGATGTTAAATGTGTTGATGAAGCTCAGGACCGATGTTACGGATACAGTCCAGATGTTAAATGTATTGATGAAGCTCAGGACTGATGTTACGGATACAGTCCAGATGTTAAATGTGTTGATGAAGGTCAGGACTGATGTTACGGATACAGTCCAGATGTTAAATGTGTTGATGAAGCTCAGGACTGATGTTACGGATACAGTCCAGATGCTGCTCCAGTAGATCAGTCCAGATGTTAACTTATCTTAATATCTTATCTTAATCTTTACTGCTCCATGTGTCAGCCAGTCTGACCTTAACCTTGACCTTGACCTTATTGACCTTATTGAACAGCTCCAGACTGAGATGAGTCCACAGAATGAAACGTTAAGCTCGTCGTGTGTTTGGTGATAAACTATTATATAAACTGGATTTAGATTAGATTAAAGTTGATGTGAGACTAAATGAGAGTTTTAATTTAGAGCAGATGAGATTAAAGCTGCGTGACGGAGCTGAGAGGAGATCTCACCTGCAGAGAGACGCCGCGGTACATGTCTGTAATCACATCTGTAATCACATCTGTATTAGATGAACAGAGCTGTGAGTAACTGAGAACAACATCTACTGTAGAAACCAGACCCACCGTCTGCTGGTCTCTGTGACCCAGGTCTGATCAAGGTCTGATCTGATCCAGGTCTGATCCAGGTCTGATCTGATCCAGGTCAGCGTCAGGAGGATGGAGGAGAGAGTCTGTAGTGGTGAAGAACCTCCAGCTGGTTAAATACGACCGTCTGACTGCAGCTGGAAACATCTGCTCAGGTACGATTGCCCCCCCCCATGACATGTAGAACATGATTGACTCAGACCAGATACCAGATTCAGCTTTAATGAACAGACACTGAGCTGCAGCTCCATCAGACCATCCTCACTCCAACCAGGTTCACTCTGCTGCTCCATCAGACACAATTATTATTCATATTAGAGAGTTCAGAAGCAAAGAGATGGAACTCAACAGAGTCTGAGTCTCAGTCTGAACAGCTGAATCCAGAGTTATTTTCCTCGCAATAATGAACGCTCATCAGACCCACGGGACTGCACTGCCCCGCACCGCCACGCACTGCACCGCCCCGCCACACACCGCCCTGCAACGCCACGCACTGCCATCACCCTCCACCACCACGCACCGCACCGCCACGCACTGCACTGCCCCGCACCGCCACGCACTGCACCGCCCCGCCACACACCGCCCTGCAACGCCACGCACTGCCATCACCCTCCACCACCACGCACCGCACCGCCACGCACTGCACCGCCCCGCACCGCCACGCACTGCACCGCCCCGCACCGCCATCACCCTCCACCGCCACGCACCGCCCTGCACCGCCCCGCACCGCCACGCACCGCCATCACCCTCCACCGCCACGCACTGCACCGCCCCGCCACGCACCGCCCTGCACCGCCACGCACCGCCATCACCCTCCACCGCCACGCACTGCACCGCCCCGCCACGCACCGCCCTGCAACGCCACGCCCCGCCATCACCCTCCACCGCCACGCACCGCCATCACCCTCCACCGCCACGCACCGCCACGCACCGCCACGCACTGCACCGCCCCGCACCGCCACGCACTGCACCGCCCCGTACTGGACCGCCCCGCACCGCCCCGCCCCGCACCGCGCCGCCATGCACTGCTCCGCCCCGCCACGCACTGCACCGCCCCGCACCGCCCCGTACTGCACCGCCCCGCACCGCCCCGCACCTGTATGCAGCCGTATGCAGCTGTATGCAGCTGTATGCAGCCGTATGCAGCTGTATGCAGCTGTAATAATGAAGATGTTGGCTGTAATTCATCACTTTTATAATCTTCTAATCCATCCATCAGCTGTATGCTGTCAGCCTGGACCGGGGTACCCCCTAAAGACCCCCTGAACCCCCTAAAGACCCCCAGACCTCCTGAAACCCCTACAGACCCCCTGAACCCCCTAAAGACCCCCAGACCTCCTGAAACCCCTACAGACCCCCTGAACCCCCTACAGACCTCCTGAACCCTCATACAAACCTCCCGGACCTGTACCCCCTAAAGACCTCCTGTACCGTGGTACCCCCTAAACCCCCTACAGACCCCCTGGACC
>NC_133813.1:639723-662950 GCF_043250625.1 Sebastes fasciatus
AGACTTCACCATGTTACATACAAGACAAGTAATCCCCCCCCAATACTTGGTTCAACCCATGACATCATCGATGATGTAAGCAAGTGTTTGGTGTCCACCCCCTTTAAGACTAGAAAGCATGGTGACTAAAATTCTTTCTGCTGAACCTGTGTGTGTGAATGCTGACAGCTTGAAGTGTGTGTGAATGCTGACGGCTGAACGTGTGTGAATGCCGACGGCTGGACACGTGTGTGAATGCCGACGGCTGAACATCTGTGTGTGAATGCCGACGGCTGAACATCTGTGTGTGAATGCTGACGGCTGAACATCTGTGTGTGAATGCTGACGGCTGAACACGTGTGTGAATGCTGACGGCTGAACATCTGTGTGTGAATGCTGACGGCTGAACACGTGTGTGAATGCTGACGGCTGAACATCTGTGTGTGAATGCTGACGGCTGAACGTGTGTGAATGCCGACGGCTGGACACGTGTGTGAATGCCGACGGCTGGACACGTGTGTGAATGCCGACGGCTGGACCCGGTGTGAATGCTGACGGCTGAACATCTGTGTGTGAATGCTGACGGCTGGACCCGGTGTGAATGCTGATGGCTGAACATCTGTGTGTGAATGCTGACGGCTGAACGTGTGTGTGTGAATGCTGACGGCTGAACATCTGTGTGTGAATGGCGACGGCTGAACGCGCGTGTGAATGCCGACGGCTGGACGCCTGTGTGAATGCCGACGGCTGAACATGTGTGTGAATGCTGACGGCTGAAAATATGTGTGTGAATGCCGACAGCAGAACGTGTGTGAATGCTGGGAGCTGAACATGTGTGTGAATGCTGACGGCTGAACATCTGTGTGTGAATGCCGATGGCTGGACACGTGTGTGAATGCTGACGGCTGAACATCTGTGTGTGAATGCTGACGGCTGAACGTGTGTGAATGCCGACGGCTGGACACGTGTGTGAATGCCGACGGCTGGACCCGGTGTGAATGCTGACGGCTGAACGTGTGTGAATGCCGACGGCTGGACCCGGTGTGAATGCTGACGGCTGAACATCTGTGTGTGAATGCTGACGGCTGGACCCGGTGTGAATGCTGATGGCTGAACATCTGTGTGTGAATGCTGACGGCTGAACGTGTGTGTGTGAATGCTGACGGCTGAACATCTGTGTGTGAATGGCGACGGCTGAACGCGCGTGTGAATGCCGACGGCTGGACGCGTGTGTGAATGCCGACGGCTGAACATGTGTGTGAATGCTGACGGCTGAAAATATGTGTGTGAATGCCGACAGCAGAACGTGTGTGAATGCTGGGAGCTGAACATGTGTGTGAATGCTGACAGCAGAACATGTGTGTGAATGCCGACGGATGAAAATATGTGTGTGAATGCTGGGAGCTGAACATGTGTGTGAATGCTGACGGACGAACATGTGTGTGAATGCTGATAGCTGAACATGTGTGTGAATGCTGACGGCTGAACATGTGTGTGAATGCTGACGGCTGAACATGTGTGTGAATGCTGACGGCTGAACATGTGTGTGAATGCTGACGGCTGAACATGTGTGTGAATGCTGACGGCTGAACATGTGTGTGAATGCTGACGGCTGAACATGTGTGTGAATGCTGACGGCTGAACATGTGTGTGAATGCTGACGGCTGAACATGTGTGTGAATGCTGACGGCAGAACATGTGTGTGAATGCTGACAGCAGAATATGTCTGTGAATGCTGACAGCAGAACATGTGTGTGTGAATGCTGGGAGCTGAACATGTGTGTGAATGCTGACGGCCGGACATGTGTGTGAATGCTGACGGCCGAACATGTGTGTGAATGCTGACAGCTGAACATGTGTGTGAATGCTGACGGCTGAACATCTGTGTGAATGCTGACGGCTGAACATGTGTGTGAATGCTGACAGCTGAGATTAACTGCAAAGCGTTGCTGAAAATGCAGAAACGTGAAATTACTTTAAAATGTTAAAGCTCAAATACACTGCTGAAAAATCTAGAAGTTGAAATGTAAAACTGGCAGAGTTGGGAGCTTAACTACATTATCTAAAGAAGATAAGAGCTGAAATACTGAAATCTATAGCTGAACTAGTGAACTATACTGAACTAGTCACCTATAGGTGACTATAGGATTGTGGGTGATGATTCCTGTCTGTAGAGGAGCAGAGAGGATTGTGGGGGATGATTCCTGTCTGTAGTGGAGCAGAGAGGATTGTGGGGGATGATTCCTGTCTGTAGCGGAGCAGAGAGGATTGTGGGGGATGATTCCTGTTGATCACTGACATTAAGACAATTCTTTTTTGAATTAGAAGTTTTCTGAAGTGTAATGTGTAAATATGTAAATGAGGCATTAACTTATTAGATATGTGTTAGTTTGTAGATGTGAACATCGGATAAAGACAGGTTCAACATTCTTGTTTCATTTTGTTGACATATTAGAGTCAAAGGTTTTACTTTGTATCACTCCATAAATCAGAAAATACTGTCAACAGCCATAAAAAACTACATACGATGTTGTATGAATCAGGCTGTGACTGAGATGTGAACAAACCTGTCTGTAAAACCTTCAGAATATAGAGAGGAAGGAAACTGGATGTAAGAGCTGCTGAAGAGAAAACAGCCAGCCAGGATGTGATGTTTTATTTAGCATTTAAATGAATTGATGAACAGATTCAGCGCTGTGATCATCTGATTCTGATAATCTGATCATCTGATGCTGATTTGTGAGATGTTGAGGTGAAGAAGTGAACTATGTTGAGAGTTCAGCACATTGAATGGTGAAACCCTGTAAACCCTCAGACCGGTCTGATCCCTGCTGTCCTCTCTGTTCCCTCCAGATGTGAGTATGGGGGAATCACAGCTGGGCTCGCCAGGCTGGAGGGAACCTCTGGACTGCGTCCGGGCCTCTGAACTGTGCAACCAGAACAGCCAGTGCAGCTCACGCTACCGGATCATGCGTCAGTGCCTGTCCGGCGGGGACAAGGAGCGCAGCTCAATGCTGGCCTCCAGGGAGTGCCAGGGAGCGCTGGAGGTGCTGCAGGACTCGCCGCTGTACGACTGCCGCTGCAAGAGAGGCATGAAGAAGGAGCTGCAGTGTCTGCAGAACTACTGGAGCATCCACATGGGTCTGACTGAAGGTAAGAGCTAATGTCCTACTGGAGCATCCATATGGGTCTGACTGAAGGTCAAATCAAATCAAATCAATATATTTATTTTATATAGGTAAGAGCTAATGTCCTACCGGAGCATCCACATGGGTCTGACTGAAGGTTAGAGCTAATGTCCTACCGGAGCATCCACATGGGTCTGACTGAAGGTTAGAGCTAATGTCCTACTGGAGCATCCACATGGGTCTGACTGAAGGTTAGAGCTAATGTCCTACTGGAGCATCCACATGGGTCTGACTGAAGGTTAGAGCTAATGTCCTACTGGAGCATCCACATGGGTCTGACTGAGGGTTAGAGCCCTTTGTCCTACTGGAGCATCCACATGGGTCTGACTGAAGGTTAGAGCTAATGTCCTACCGGAGCATCCACATGGGTCTGACTGAGGGTAAGAGCTAATGTCCTACTGGAGCATCCAATAGTCTGACTGAGGGTTAGAGCTAATGTCCTACTGGAGCATCCACATGGGTCTGACTGAACGTTAGAGCTAATGTCCTACTGGAGCATCCAATAGTCTGACTGAGTCAGCCCCCAATTTGGCCGTGACAAAAAGGGAGACACACCGTGGTAACAATTAAATCAGTTAATCAGCGGCTGCTGATCTTTGTTGTCGCCGGTGTTGGAGAGCAGTGAGAATGTGTGGAGGACTCTGTGGAAACTTTAATCAAAGGGGTTTAGAAGTAAAGAGATGAAACTCAACAGCCGCTAGATGGCGCTGCAGTAGTGCTGCAGTAGTGCTGCGGTAGCGCTGCCGCCATGTTGGACTGAAAACACCACTGAGTCTGTGTCCTGGACGTATGAAGAGACGTCTGTAAATCAGAGGGTCAGTTCTTTTGAGGTTAATCAACTTGGCTGTCTGCCATGGCTCTTGGGGGCCACATTGGCAGCGCCCTGATCTATATGTCTATCTATATGTGTATCTATATCTCTATATCTATCTTTATCTGTATCTAGATCTATCTATATATCTTTACATAACATATAAACACACGTCTGGGCCAGATGTGGTGCTTTTATCGCAAAATGCACGATTGTTCTGAATATTTCAGGTGAGCTGCCCCACTAGAGCTGCTGTGTTTCCATCACCTGGTTGGTTCTGGTCCCACTGCTGGTTCTGGTTCTGTGTGTGTCAGCACCTACACACACACACACACACACACACACACACACACACACACCTACACACACACACTGTTGGCCGGTTGGCTGGCCTAGTTTGGGTCTCAGCGGTGGCAGAGCTCATTAAGAGCCTCTCTCTTTGTTCTCTGGTCCACTGAGGACGTCTCTGTAGCGCCAGCAGTGTTTGTAAAGCCTGGATCACACACACACGCACGCACACACACACACACACACACACACACACACACACACACACACACACACACTTGGCGACCACACACAGGACGTACATTTAAACCAGCCGAAGTGCACAAAAACACAAACACATTGTCTGAGACGTCGGTAACACTCAGCAGCACAACTGTTCAAGGACATCCAGCCTGGTGTGCGTGTGTGTGTGTGTGTGCGTGTGTGCGTGTGCGTGTGTGTGTGTGCGTGTGTGCGTGTGTGCGTGTGTGCGTGTGCGTTGTCAGTGATTGTTGTTCTAAAACATTTAAAGCAGCTCTTCTTGCTGTTTCTGGCTCATTACCTCTGAACACAGCAGACCTCCTGATGGGAGTCACTCTGTTATCAGTTTGCAGATTAATTACAGACAGGACATGAAGCTTTCTCTTCTTAATTACTGCTTTTAAAAAGAGGAGATTTATTGTACTCAGTGGTCCACCTCCAGGTCTGAGAAGTGAAGTCTTAAACCTGCATCCTGTCTAGCAGCCATCAGGGGGCGACTCCTCTGCTTCTATAGAGGTCTGATGACCTCAGTAAACATCGTAAACATGAGTTTATGTTTCAAGTCTTCTTCAATACAGCATGATGTTCATTTAGTAGATGATGGTCCCATTTAGAGTCAGATAGACCATAAAGCAGGGGATGCTTTAGGGCGGGGCTACCTGGTGATTGACAGGTCGCTGCCACGGCGTTGTCCGGTCTGGGAGTTGTCCGTGTTTTCGTCTTAGACCTTTAAGCCTTTCAGCGTGTTTTCACTTCATCAAAGTGTATTATAACCTTTTTGGTCGCCTAAAAATGTCTCATTCAGCGTAAAAACCAAGACGGAGACGGACAAAAATCAAGATGGAGACGGACAAAAACAAAGATGGAGACGGACAAAAACCAAGATGGAGACGACCAAAAACAAAGATGGAGACGGACAAAAACAAAGACGGAGACGGACAAAAACAAAGATGGAGACGGACAAAAACAAAGACGGAGACGGACAAAAACAAAGACGGAGACGGACAAAAACAAAGATGGAGACGGACAAAAACAAAGATGGAGACAGACAAAAACAAAGATGGAGACGGACAAAAACAAAGATGGAGACGGACAAAAACAAAGATGGAGACGGACAAAAACCAAGATGGAGACGGACAAAAACCAAGATGGAGACGGACAAAAACCAAGATGGAGACGACCAAAAACCAAGATGGAGACGACCAAAAACAAAGATGGAGACGGACAAAAACAAAGACGGAGACGGACAAAAACAAAGATGGAGACGGACAAAAACAAAGATGGAGACGGACAAAAACAAAGACGGAGACGGACAAAAACAAAGACGGAGACGGACAAAAACAAAGACGGAGACGGACAAAAACAAAGATGGAGACGACCAAAAACCAAGATGGAGACGGACAAAAACAAAGATGGAGACGGACAAAAACAAAGATGGAGACGGACAAAAACAAAGATGGAGACGGACAAAAACCAAGATGGAGACGGACAAAAACCAAGATGGAGACGACCCATCTGTGTATATTGTAGTTCTCTATATATTCTATATGATGGAACGCTGTTGAGGAACCAGTTCCTGTGAGTGTTTGATGGAAACCAGCCGTCAGACACTGAACCACCAGTGGTTCCAGTCGTATTAAGAGACATGTGATGGACGGTACCAGCCGGCTGGATTAATGACCACTAAGAGGAACTCTTCTCGGAGCCCTGTGGCGGCGGACTCTCAAGGTAAACGGGTTTAGTGTGATCCAGCCTGGAGTCCTGAGTCTGAACAGCAATCAGAGCGCTGATAGGTGAACTCTCAGATTAGAACTGATGTGTGTTCCTCAGAGGAGGCTTCATCTGCTGGAGGCTTCAGTACATTAACCGTTATATTCTCTATACGTCTCAGACAAACTCTTACCTTGTTATTTCCAGCTCTATTTTCTCTTTCATGTGACGAGGAACAAAAGCGTGTTTCCAGCTCTGCGTCTCTTCTGTCTCTCGTTCAGTTTGAATATTTAACGAGGCAGAAGAGGCTTTGTTGGCTTTTCAGCTTAAAACTTCTAATAGAATCCAGAGAGGAAGAACAGGTGAGACGTTCTCTGGACGGGTTCCAGTTTGGTTCAGAAGAGGATTAAATATTCAACAAGGACAGTTTGGTTAGTGTTGGAGAGCAGAGCAACTAGAACTAGAAGTCTTTTACCCAGTAATCATCACTGTGAGAGACATTATGTTATGTTAGTGTGACATGCTGCTGACTTTACTCCTTATAGTACATATCCATCAGTACCAACCATGTCAGACTACTACTACTACTACTACTGCTACTACTGCTACTGCTACTACTGCTACTACTGCTACTGCTACTACTACTACTGCTACTACTACTGCTACTACTACTACTACTGCTACTACTACTACTACTACTACTACTGCTACTACTGCTACTACTACTGCTACTACTGCTGCTACTACTACTACTGCTACTACTGCTGCTACTACTACTGGTATCATAGTAAACTGTAGAACCTGATGAATCCATCGGTACCAACCAGGTCAGACTAGCTGGTCATGAAGGAGGTTAAATAACGCTCCAAACTATCTTATCTTATCTTATCTTATCTTATCTTATCTTATCTTATCTTATCTTATCTCTGAGTAGTAGTCCTGAGTTGTCTCTGTAGTGACGGCCTCACCTCAACAGATCTACTCTGACAGTGTTTTAGTTGGATGAGGACAGTTTGTCGTCCGTTTACCAGAAGCAGACTGACCTCGGCTGGTCGGTCGTTTGTTTGTTTGGTCGGTTGGTCGGTTGTTCGGTCGGTCGGTCGTTTGTTTGGTTGGTTGGTCGGTTGGCGGGTTGGTTGGGCGGTTGGTCGGTTGGTCGGTCGGTCGGTCGTTTGTTTGGTTGGTTGGCCGGTTGGTCGGTTGGTTGGCCGGTTGGTCGGTCGGTCGGTCGGTTGGTTGTAGTAACACTGAGTGTGATGATGTCACATCTGGCTTCAGCCAATCAGATGACTTGTGGTTAATTAAAAGAGTCGTGATTGACAGCAGCATCCAGGTCTCACTGTGGAGTCTCCATTCAGTCTGTGATTACCAGCTGATCCTCCGAGAGCAGCTTAGGAGCTGTTGAATGGGAGGGGGGGGTGACTAATGAGCTGAGGGAGTCTGGAGTCGTTCCTGTAACCTCTTCTTCTTTCTGGTTCTTCTTTCTCTGAGGACCGAAGCTCTCAGCCGACACACAGCAGAGGAAATCCTCTGTTTACTGTGACTGGTGGTACCGTTGGTACCGCTGGTACGGGGATAGAAGCGGGTCATACAGACCGGGTACAGATGTTTCATAAAGGGTGGTATAGGGATAGAAGCGGGTCATACAGACCGGGTACAGATGTTTCATAAAGGGTGGTATAGTGATAGAAGCGGGTCACACAGACCGGGTACAGATGTTTCATAAAGCGTGGTATAGTGATAGAAGCGGGTCACACAGACCGGGTACAGATGTTTCATAAAGGGTGGTATAGTGATAGAAGCGGGTCACACAGACCGGGTACAGATGTTTCATAAAGCGTGGTACAGTGATAGAAACGGGTCACACAGACCGGGTACAGATGTTTCATAAAGGGTGGTACAGTGATAGAAGCGGGTCACACAGACCGGGTACAGATGTTTCATAAAGGGTGGTATAGTGATAGAAGCGGGTCACACAGACCGGGTACAGATGTTTCATAAAGGGTGGTATAGTGATAGAAGCGGGTCACACATACCGGGTACAGATGTTTCATAAAGCGTGGTACAGTGATAGAAACGGGTCACACAGACCGGGTACAGATGTTTCATAAAGGGTGGTATAGTGATAGAAGCGGGTCACGCAGACCGGGTACAGATGTTTCATAAAAGGTGGTACGGGGATAGAAACGGGTCACGCAGACCGGGTACAGATGTTTCATAAGGGTGGTACGGAGATAGAAACGGGTCACGCAGACCGGGTACAGATGTTTCATAAAGGGTGGTATAGTGATAGAAGCGGGTCACACAGACCGGGTACAGATGTTTCATAAAGGGTGGTATAGTGATAGAAGCGGGTCACACATACCGGGTACAGATGTTTCATAAAGCGTGGTACAGTGATAGAAACGGGTCACACAGACCGGGTACAGATGTTTCATAAAGCGTGGTACAGTGATAGAAACGGGTCACACAGACCGGGTACAGATGTTTCATAAAGGGTGGTACAGTGATAGAAGCGGGTCACACAGACCGGGTACAGATGTTTCATAAAGGGTGGTATAGTGATAGAAGCGGGTCACACAGACCGGGTACAGATGTTTCATAAAGGGTGGTATAGTGATAGAAGCGGGTCACACATACCGGGTACAGATGTTTCATAAAGCGTGGTACAGTGATAGAAACGGGTCACACAGACCGGGTACAGATGTTTCATAAAGGGTGGTATAGTGATAGAAGCGGGTCACGCAGACCGGGTACAGATGTTTCATAAAAGGTGGTACGGGGATAGAAACGGGTCACGCAGACCGGGTACAGATGTTTCATAAAGGTGGTACGGAGATAGAAACGGGTCACGCAGACCGGGTACAGATGTTTCATAAAGGGTGGTACAGAGATAGAAACGGGTCACGCAGACCGGGTACAGATGTTTCATAAAGGGTGGTACAGAGATAGAAACGGGTCACGCAGACCGGGTACAGATGTTTCATAAAGGGTGGTACAGAGATAGAAACGGGTCACGCAGACCGGGTACAGATGTTTCATAAAGTGTGGTACAGTGATAGAAACGGGTCACGCAGACCGGGTACAGATGTTTCATAAAGGGTGGTACAGTGATAGAAACGGGTCACGCAGACCGGGTACAGATGTTTCATAAAGTGTGGTACAGAGATAGAAACGGATCACGCAGACCGGGTACAGATGTTTCATAAAGTGTGGTACAGTGATAGAAACGGGTCACGCAGACCGGGTACAGATGTTTCATAAAGTGCGGTACAGTGATAGAAACGGGTCACGCAGACCGGGTACAGATGTTTCATAAAGTGCGGTACAGTGATAGAAACGGGTCACGCAGACCGGGTACAGATGTTTCATAAAGTGATGAAGTAAAACAAACAGGCAGCTGTGAAAGCTTGGAATGAACCGTACTTCAGATCACCTGTTCAACTGGACTCCAGTACGGATCGATGAACCCGGGTCCGGTTCAGAGCATTCACACTAATCAAACCAACTGGACTTTGGGGTCATGTGGACTCTGATCTGGGCCCGGGTCCCTGATGTGAAAGCATCTTCAGACGTTGTCGTTAGAATATCTGTAGAACATTCAGTCAGTGTGTTCTTCACCAGTGAACCCGTTTAAAGGTCCGTTCAGTCGCTCGTTGGTTAACTGGCTGCTTCTGTTTGTTGGTGACTCGCCGTGCGACGCTGAAATACCTCCCCAGGACCAACAGGTGTTCTATTAAACTCCGATCTGTGGGAGGAGACGAGGAGACATTAAAGATAAATGCCGTCTCTCCTGAGTCACCGTTCAGGTCAAACAGCTCCTTCTGCTTCAGCAGCCGCTGCTTCAGACAATCAGAGCAGGAAATGATGCCGTCTGACGGTAAATAAGGTCTCTGAGGACGGACCGATGACAGGAAACAGCCTGTAAGACGTAGTTAACCTCCTCCTCCTCCTCGCTCTGTAAACGGTGACTCAGCACTAGTTTCAGCTTCTTGGAGAGATTCAGGTGAAAGATTTAAATCCATTCATGCCACTGCTGAGAAGAAGAGTTCTCATTGGTTTAATCCCTCTGAGGGACAGAGTCACGGACTGCAGCGGTGAATCGGAGCGTGACCGATGATCCAACGGCTCTCATTGTTGTCTCTGTGAGTCTGTGAGGACACGGAGCTGTATGATGACGGTTTAATGTGAGTGAGCAGTGAGGAGGTGTTCAGTAATCTGCTCAGGGATTGGTCTAATCTGTCCCCGGAGGACGGATTCCTTCACCTGAAGGAGCTCCTGCTGGGACCAAAGCAGCGCCATGGACACACGGCGCTCTGTCGCCCGCTGAGACCGCCGACGACGATACACGGCGCTCTGTCACCCGCTGAGACCGCCGACGACGATACACGGCGCTCTGTCGCCCGCTGAGACCGCCGACGACGATACACGGCGCTCTGTCGCCCGCTGAGACCGCCAACGACGATACACGGCGCTCTGTCGCCCGCTGAGACCGCCGACGACGATACACGGCGCTCTGTCACCCGCTGAGACCGCCGCCGACGATACGTGGCGCTCTGTCACCCGCTGAGACCGCCGACGACGATACGTGGCGCTCTGTCGCCCGCTGAGACCGCCGACGACGATACACGGCGCTCTGTCGCCCGCTGAGACCGCCGACGACGATACGCGGCGCTCTGTCGCCCGCTGAGACCGCCGACGACGATACACGGCGCTCTGTCGCCCGCTGAGACCGCCGACGACGATACGTGGCGCTCTGTCACCCGCTGAGACCGCCGACGACGATACACGGCGCTCTGTCGCCGGCTGAGACCGCCGACGACGATACACGGCGCTCTGTCGCCCGCTGAGACCGCCGACGACGATACACGGCGCTCTGTCGCCCGCTGAGACCGCCGACGACGATACACGGCGCTCTGTCGCCCGCTGAGACCGCCGACGACGATACACGGCGCTCTGTCGCCCGCTGAGACCGCCGACGACGATACACGGCGCTCTGTCGCCCGCTGAGACCGCCGACGACGATACACGGCGCTCTGTCGCCCGCTGAGACCGCCTACGACGATACACGGCGCTCTGTCGCCCGCTGAGACCGCCGACGACGATACACGGCGCTCTGTCGCCCGCTGAGACCGCCGACGACGATACACGGCGCTCTGTCGCCCGCTGAGACCGCCGACGACGATACACGGCGCTCTGTCGCCCGCTGAGACCGCCGACGACGATACACGGCGAGAACAGAGGGCGGTCAGCTGACTCTCAGGAAACACATGAAGAACTGAAAGTTCACATCAGAAACCCGGAGTTAGTCTCTGAGAGCTGTTTTAACCTCATTCACTCATTTAAACGGCCAAATTCAGCTGTTTCTTTACGATGCAGCGGTTAGAAAGAGCAGCGGTTAGAAAGAGCGGTTCAGGCTCACAGTGAGCAGTCAGTGTTTCAGTGATTAGCTGCAGATCCTTTAGCTGATGGATCAGGACACTTAGCATCGACTGAAGCTGTTTGACTGAAGCTGTTTAGCATGCATGCTAATGTTTCAGCCTGTCAGTATTGTGTCTAGTAGCTGGAGTGTAATCACGGAGGAGCTCTGAGTTCAGCCTCTTAATGACACGTTTAACTGTGACGTTGGTGTTTAGCATTGACTGAAGACTCTGACGTTGGTGTTTAGCATGCAGTCAAATAAAGGGCTAATTTCCCAGCCTGACTAATGACTGATGTGTTTAGCATGTGGGCTAATGAGCGAGGTATTTAGCATGCGGGCTAATGAGGCTGATTAGCGTTGCTCCACAGAGAGACGCCTGCGTTGATGCTGTTGACTCATCGCTAAGCGTCAGTGTGGCGAGCGGCGAGCAGCAGCAGCAGCAGCAGCAGAGCGAGACGGGGATGTGGACAGATGAATGTGTGTTTAAATGACGAGTGTGAATATGTAGAAGACACAATCACATCTCCTGCTGTCACGCCTCATTTACTCCTCTCATATTGGAGGTTTTTCACGCCGGAGAGACTTCCTCCTCCTCGCCGACTCCTCCGGAGACGAGCGGCGCTCCGTCATCACACGGAGAAAAGAGAGTTTCATTTCTTCTGCTGTCACATGACAGGAAGTCAGTTTACTGGAGACGATGAACTCAGATCATCTTCAGGCACCAAGAACACCGGTTATTATTGAGGTGTTTCTGTCATGGTGGTGAAGAGGGAGGAGGTGGAGGTGCTCTTCTCTCCTCCGTCAGTAATAATTGAAAGAGGAGGTGACCTGATCAGAGGACGGGGTAGAAAGTGTGTTAAAGTGCGTTTCAGAGGGTGGAGGTGAACTGATCAGAGGGAGGAGGTGGAGGAGCTCTTCTCTCCTCCGTCAGTAATAATTTAACGAGGAGGTGAAACCGGAGACGAGCAGGAGGAGGAAGGAGGTCAACTCAGCACATTCACACTAACTCTCTCTTTCTACATGTGAACCACTAAACACACGGATGCAGATTTGACTACAGTGCAGCACAGCTTCCTGTCAGCAGCTGCTCACATCGGAGCCGTTAGGAGCCGCCGTGGCCTCACAATTAAAGGGGCGGTCTTTTCTTCAAAATCATGTAATGCAATCAGCATAATTCAAAACACACTTGAGCCTTTCATTACTCTGAGGGATGGAAAACATCTGTCTGCTTTCTGCACCGACAACGCCAACAACAACGACAACGCCAATAACAATGACAAGGACAAGAATAACGACGACAGCGACAAGAACACCAACGACGACGACAACAATGACAACGACAACAACAATGACAACGACAACGCCAACAACAACGACAACGCCAATAACAATGACAAGGACAAGAATAACGACGACAACGACAAGAACACCGACGACAACGACGACAATGACAACAACAACGGCAACAACAACGGCAACAACAACGACAACACCAACAACGGCAATAACAATGACAAGGACAAGAATAACGACGACAACGACAAGAACACCAACGACGACGACGACAACGACAACAACAACCACAACAACAACAACAACAACAACGCCAACACCAACAACGCGACAACGACAAGGACACCGACAACGACAAGGACAGCGGCGACAACGACAAGGATGACGCCAGCGACAACGACAACATCACCGATAACGACAACGACGACGAAGAAGACAACGATGCCGACAACTCCAACGACAACGCCAACGCCAGCGACAACAACGACGCTTCCTACTGAACACTCATATAATCCTGACGTTCACACTAACTCTCTCTTTCTCCTCCTCCTCCTCCTCCAGTAATCAGAGCTCTAGCGTCTTCGATACCTCCAGTACCTCTATCTATATATATATATATATATGTATATATATATATATATATCAGTCCTTTAATCTCCCTTCAGCAGCGATCTATAGTTCTAACATTACACAGCAACAGGTTGCTCTCAGATCAGCGGTTATTTACAGAGACCCTGAGTAGGACTCCTTCCTCTAGACCAGGGAGTCTCAAAGTGGGGTCCGGGGACCTCCAGGGGTCCGGGGCAATCTGCCAGAAGATCCGTGAAAAGTTTTCAGATTCATCGAATAATATCTCAATTTTGGACTCTACAGAATAACGACGCAACGTTTTGCGCAACGTTGTTGTTTTACGCAACGTGTTCCGTAACGTCTTATTGCTGCCTTGTTTGTCTCTCATGAAGTCGTATTTCTCAGTGTCAGAGTCAGTGATCTCTGTGATGTCTGTGATCTCTTAGTGATTTGTCAGTGATTTGTCAGTGATGTCTCTGTGATTTGTCAGTGATTTGTCAGTGCTAGAGTCAGTGATCTCTTAGTGATTTTTTAGTGATTTCTCAGTGATCTCTGTGATTTCTCTGGGATCTCTCAGTGATCTCTCAGTGATTTGTCAGTGATTTGTCAGTGCTAGAGTCAGTGATCTCTGTGATGTCTGTGATCTCTTAGTGATTTGTCAGTGATTTGTCAGTGATGTCTCTGTGATTTGTCAGTGATTTGTCAGTGCTAGAGTCAGTGATCTCTTAGTGATTTTTTAGTGATTTCTCAGTGATCTCTCAGTGATTTCTCAGTGATCTCTCAGTGATTTCTCAGTGATTTCTCAGTGTCAGAGTCAGTTAGCTTTAGCTCTGCAGGATGTGATGATCTCTTCTCTGTAACTGTAGACAGGAGCTGAGCCAGCAGCAGTGGGGGGGGGCGCCTGGCTGTTAAATCCCACCCAGATGATGCGAGGGGGGGGGGCAGATGATGGCAGAGAAATGAAACAGGACATTAGGGAATCAACGTGTGGTTCAGAGATTAAAGACAAAACACAACAGGAGTTGTTAGTTTGGAGACGGCGTTGCCGGCGACGGCGTTGCCGGAGACGGCGGTGGGAACGTCAGGGTGAATAAGCTACTCTCTGCTGAGTGTTTACCTGCAGGATGAAGGGAAACGCCGGCTGCCGGCAGCGATCTGCCCTAATCCTCCGTCCATTTCCTGTTGGAGGTAAAGAGAAAACAAGCTCTTTGATCACCTGCTGAGGAGAAGCTAAGCTGCTGCTGCTTCAACGCCACATTCAGGCTCTCTGGAGTCGACTTTACGCCGCTGCTCTGAGAACAGTTTACTCTAACTCTCCTCTTTCAGCATCCAGAAGGAGTTCTATACACATTCTGCACATTAATAAACACTCCTCATATCTGATCACAACATCACAGGCTGTTAGAAAGCATTTATTAAACATCAGTATGCTGCTAATGAATGTTAGATGACAGGACTTCAACTTTCAGACTTCCAGCCCGGAGACGCTCTTCATGTCCTGTGAAATGAAAAGTAACATTGACTTGTTGTGTCACGTTCGTCCAAGGTCCCGTGACTCCCGTCCCTGTATTTGTGGTTCTGGTGTATTTGTGGAGCTGAACTGAGATCAATGCTGCTGAAGCTTCCTGACAACAACTCAGACAGTTTGACTTTGAAGGTTTCCAGGTAGAGCAGATGGTCCAGTGTGTACCTGGCATCGCACACTGAGCTGTGTGTGTGTGTGTGTGTGTGTGTGTGTGTGTGTGTGTGTGTGTGTGTGTGTGTGTGTGTGTGTGTGTGTGTGTGTGTGTGTGTGTGTGTGTGTGTGTGTGTGTGTGTGTAGCTGATCTCTTCTCCGTTGTTTTTCAGGGGAAGAGTTTTACGAGACGTCTCCATACGAACCGATTCACTTCTCAGAGGAGTTCAGACACGCCTCCATCATCTCAGGTAGGCTGCCGTGCGTGTGTGTGTGTGTGTGTGTGTGTGTGTGTGTGTGTGTGTGTGTGTGTGTGTGTGTGTGTGTGTGTGTGTGTGTGTGTGTGTGTGTGTGTGTGTGTGTGTGTGTGTGTGTGTGTGTGTGTGTGTACCTGGTCCTCACAGAAACAACCTCAGCTTCAGTGAATAAAGGGTTCAAATAATAATGACGTTTTCAGGGTTAACCACACACACATACATATATATATATATACAGTATGTATATATATACTGTATGTATATATATACTGTATACTGTTTTTTATGCCTAAGTTCTCAATTATTGACTGATTGATTGATTGATTGGGTAAATAAGGTAGTCTCAGTGATCAATTGTAGAGCAGTGACTGATGGGATGTCTCTGGATGTCTCTGGATGTCTCTGGATGTGTCGGGGGGATTACAGGAAGAATACAAATCTCAGCGGCTCCTCCGCTGATTAAGATGAACTGAACAGCCCTCGCTGCCGCTCCATCTGTGAGTGCATGAAAGTGTGTGTGTGTGTGTGTGTGCGTGTGCGTGTGCATGTGCGTGTGCGTGTGCATGTGCGTGTGCATGTGCGTGTGTGTGTCCTTTGATTAAAACCTGTTTCCCATCCAACATGGAGGAGTCTCGTTATTTAAAGGGCAGAGAGATAACCTTTGTTTATATTTTATTATATATTTATTGTCCATATATCAGCCGGTACAGCCCGCTGGGCGCCAGATAGCCACGCTCTCATTCGCTTTGTCACGCCCCCCCCCCCCCTCGCCGTGTGATACAGACGCACCCTTCAGCGTCTGTATGAGCTCTCCTTTAACTTATAAACCTGTCTGAGTCACTATTAAACTGAGTGATCAGGAGATGTGGTGACGTGAAGCCCCGCCCCCAGAGAGGTGAAGCCCCGCCCCCAGAGAGGTGAAGCCCCGCCCCCAGATAGATGAAGCCCCGCCCTTAGAGAGGTGAAGCCCCGCCCCCAGATAGATGAAGCCCCGCCCTTAGAGAGGTGAAGCCCCGCCTCTTCCTGTGACCACCACGGGACCTTATTTTATAAAATCTGAACAAAACGGAGAGATGAATATTTATTCGATCCTGATTCCTTATATATAGAAAACATGGTGCACATGTATGATGACATGTTGGTTGGAGCTGCTGGCAGCGTGTCACATCACCTGTCTGGAGGAATGTGAGGATACGATGTGGAGATGGAGGGAGTGAGCAGATAAAGAGGCAGCAGAGAGGAGAGGAAGGAGGGAGGAGGAGATAAGAGGATAATAGAGCAGAGAGTTGAACAGCAGCGGCAGCAGAAAGAGCAGCAACACATTAAAGCATGTTTCACACAAACAGCGGAGAGAATGGATCAGAGGGAAGACTCAGCGTGACGGACCGCTGCTGAACATCTGGATGTGTGTTTAGAAGAGAAGTTTACAGATTCAACATGAGGATATTTAACTCTTCAGGGAGAGGAACAGGAAGGGTTAATGTTTAGAAGAGAAGTTTACAGAATGAATATGAGAATAGTTAAAGGGACTGTTTGTAAGAATCCTAAATGTCTTGTTAACAGCTTCACCTGTGTCCGTTAAGTCAACTAAAGTCAGCGTCCTGTTGCTGGCGCTTGTGCTCGCTCTACATAGACATGAAGGAGCATCGCTCAACACAGTGAGGAGACACACGTCAGCTAAAAGCACAATATCACTCTATATCTCAGCTGCTTGGCAGTAATGTTAGCTGACCAGACCAAGGTCTCTCCATGAATCAATGCTGATCCTAGTGTTGGCTTTTCCCGCCTCAGCCTCCCGACCGCGGCCGGAGGGAACGGGGGAGACGATAACGTTTCTCTCTGCGGAGCCCCGTCACTTCACAAGACACGGGAAACCTCTGTTGGTCTGGAGGAGCTGCAGCAGTTATTTCTGCACAAACGTCCACTGAACATTCACTAGATATTCTCAGAGCTAAACTAACTCTTCTGCAGTGTGGAGTGAGCAGCATGCACGTGAGAGGTGACCTGGAGACCAAAGCTACGGTCTCCCCCGCGTCCTCCGACCGCGGCCAACACTGTTTAACAGACGGGCTGCACTAGATACAACCAAGAGGTTTTGGTGCTTCACTGGAGTTTGTGTCTGAGTCTGAACAGCGGAGACACACGAGAGACCATGAGACACCGACCAGCAATGATTTATACCTGGAACAAGTTACTAACAGGAACTTTAACATCACTTTGACTCTCTCACTTCCTTTTCTCTCAGTATTTCAGTTGTTTCCTGACTTCTCTCCAGACTTCCTCTACTTCTTATTTAGTTTCCTGTAAAAAGATGTGAAAAGTCCATTTAGCTGCTGCTCTCTTCTTCAAAGTCCCAACCAAATTAAAACATGACTTTTAATCTGGTTAATTGTGTGAGAATCCTCTTCAGGCTCTTTGGGGATTAACAGTGATAAGTTCAAAACTTTAGTCAATCCTAAATGTTCCTGCAGACGAGAGTCCTCGTCTGAATCCTCCCACTGGAGCTCTTTATGTAACGTTAGTCAAAGTAGGTTTTAATACACTGTATATGTATATATATATATATAGAGATATATATATATATATATCGGGGGCATCTTCCTCACTGGCAAAACAAGGCTTGTCATCATTGAAGGCCATCTCAATGCAGGGAGATATCAGGATGAGATTCTGCAGCCAGTGGTGATCCCATATCTCCACAATCTGGGACCTAACTTCATCCTCCAAGAAACAACGCCCCCCCCCACAGAGCCAGGGTTATCACAGACTACCTCCACAATGTGGGAGGAGAGAGAATGGAACGGCCTGCCAAGAGTCCAGACCTCAACCCAATTCAACATGTGGGATCAGGTTGGGCGTGCTGTACGTGTTAGAGTGACCAACACAACCACGCTGGCTGACCTGCAACCAATCCTGGTTGAGGAATGGAACGCCATCCCACAGCAACGTGTGACCAGGTTGGTGACCAGCATGAGGAGGAGGTGCCAGGCTGTTGTGGCTGCGTATGGATCTTCCACCTCTACTGAGGCTCCTGACGGTGGATTCAATCAATCAATGTCTTGTTTGTTCCTTGTTACTGATAGAGAGTTCAATCATCCACCAAACAACTCACAACAAGAGTCAACACCAACAGGAGAATACACTGTTTACCATCGGCACCGGGGCTCCACACATCATCAGCTGTGCTGCTCATCCCACAAATACATGATCCTTACAAGAGTGACATCATTATGAAGGTCAATAAACAGGCTTTCCAACCATGTACAATACAATGACCATTAGGATTAGCATCACCATTAGCATTGGAACAACAGAGAAATAATCGACCAAACACAAGTTTACTACTTTGTTTTTCCAGTTTATATAAATATATATCAGAAAGTCACACAATAACACAAACTAACTACCGGATGGATGCAGCGGTGGACCAGCTCCTCTGTTCTGAGAGGTTAAATTACTGTTTTTGTGAATGGAGTCTGGTGGCTTTGAAGAGAGAGAGATAAAGGGCTGTTAAAGATTTGCACTGGGACCAATAACAGTTGTGTTACGCTGGTAGAGCAGCCAGGAGATGGTTAAAGGGTTAGGGTTGTGTATCCAGCTCCATCATCAGTGTGTCTGTTCAACACGCTGGTCTCAGAGCCGCTGAGGGAACGAAGCTCTTAGCTCCATCATCAGTGTGTCTGTTCAACACGCTGGTCTCAGAGCCGCTGAGGGAACGAAGCTCTTAGCTCCATCATCAGTGTGTCTGTTCAACACGCTGGTCTCAGAGCCGCTGAGGGAACGAAGCTCTTAGCTCCATCATCAGTGTGTCTGTTCAACACGCTGGTCTCAGAGCCGCTGAGGGAACGAAGCTCTTAGCTCCATCATCAGTGTGTCTGTTCAACACGCTGGTCTCAGAGCCGCTGAGAGAACGAAGCTCTTAGCTCCATCATCAGTGTGTCTGTTCAACACGCTGGTCTCAGAGCTGCTAATTCATGAGGCTCTTTTCTGTTGTTGAAGTGAACTTAAAGAGTAACTCGACTCTAAATCCACTTCAGTCTCTATTTATTTAATTTAGCTTCAGTTCCCTGAAAATGTACTACTAGTATAGTATGAGGTTGAACTACTAGTATAGTATGAGGTAGTACTAGTATAGTATGAGGTTGAACTACTAGTATAGTATGAGGTAGTACTAGTATAGTATGAGGTTGAACTACTAGTATAGTATGAGGTAGTACTTGTATAGTATGAGGTTGAACTACTAATATAGTATGAGGTAGTACTAGTGTAGCATGAGGTAGTACTAGTATAGTATGAGGTAGTACTAGTATAGTATGAGGTAGTACTAGTATAGCATGAGGTAGTACTAGTGTAGCATGAGGTAGTACTAGTGTAGCATGAGGTAGTACTAGTATAGTATGAGGTAGTACTAGTGTAGCATGAGGTAGTACTAGTATAGTATGAGGTAGTACTAGTATAGTATGAGGTAGTACTAGTATAGCATGAGGTAGTACTAGTATAGTATGAGGTAGTACTAGTATAGCATGAGGTAGTACTAGTATAGTATGAGGTAGTACTAGTATAGCATGAGGTAGTACTAGTATAGCATGAGGTAGTACTAGTATAGTATGAGGTAGTACTAGTATAGCATGAGGTAGTACTAGTATAGTATGAGGTAGTACTAGTATAGTATGAGGTAGTACTAGTATAGTATGAGGTAGTACTAGTATAGCATGAGGTAGTACTAGTATAGTATGAGGTAGTACTAGTATAGCATGAGGTAGTACTAGTATAGTATGAGGTAGTACTAGTATAGTATGAGGTAGTACTAGTATAGCATGAGGTAGTACTAGTATAGTATGAGGTAGTACTAGTATAGTATGAGGTAGTACTAGTATAGTATGAGGTAGTACTAGTATAGCATGAGGTAGTACTAGTATAGCATGAGGTAGTACTAGTATAGTATGAGGTAGTACTAGTATAGTATGAGGTAGTACTAGTATAGTATGAGGTAGTACTAGTATAGCATGAGGTAGTACTAGTATAGTATGAGGTAGTACTAGTATAGTATGAGGTAGTACTAGTATAGCATGAGGTAGTACTAGTATAGCATGAGGTAGTACTAGTATAGTATGAGGTAGTACTAGTATAGTATGAGGTAGTACTAGTATAGTATGAGGTAGTACTAGTATAGCATGAGGTAGTACTAGTATAGTATGAGGTAGTACTAGTATAGCATGAGGTAGTACTAGTATAGCATGAGGTAGTACTAGTATAGCATGAGGTAGTACTAGTATAGTATGAGGTAGTACTAGTATAGTATGAGGTAGTACTAGTATAGCATGAGGTAGTACTAGTATAGTATGAGGTTTAGAGTGTCACAACCTCTTTTCCTCTTTCTTCTTCTGTGGTTTTCTCTCTGACGCCCACTTCCTGCCTCCAGTCTGTTGACCTTGTTAGATCCTGTCAGTGCTGTGTGGATGTGTTTATATGTGTTTATATGTGTTTATATGTGTTTATATGTGTTTATATGTGCGTGTGTGTTTTAATAAAACATCATGTGTATATATAGATGTGTGAGTGTGTGTTACCGCGGGGCAGCGGGGCTTTGTGTGTTGATCCTGTTGAGGTTGTGTGTGAGGAAGATAACAGGACGACCTAGGGCAACTCTCTAATTGGCCCACTCTCCTGCCCTGGATCCTCCCCCTCCTCTTCCTCCTCACCCTCCTCTTCCTCACCCTCCTCTTCCTCCTCCTCCTCTTCCTCCTCCTCTTCCTCCTGTCCTCCTCCTCCTCCTCCTCCTCTTCCTCCTCCTCTTCCTCCTCTCCTCCTCCTCTCCTCCTCCTCCTCCTCTTCCTCCTCTTCCTCCTCTCCTCCTCCTCCTCCTCCTCCTCCCTGCTCCTCCTCTTCCTCCCCCTCCTCCTCTTCCTCCTCCTCCTCTTCCTCCTCTCCTCCTCCTCCTCCTCCTCCTCTCCTCCTCCTCCTGTTCTTCTCTCTATATATATCTGCTCTCTTTATACTGCTGCTGCTTCTTCTACTCTCTGCTGTGAGGTAGAGGCAGTGGCCTCAGTACCCTAACCCTACTAACCCTGTTCCCTAACCCTACTAACCCTGTACCCTAACCCACCTTGTACTCTACTAACCCTGTACCCTAACTAAACCATGTGCCCTAACCCTGTACCCTAACCCACCCTGTATCCACCCTGTACCCGAACCCACCCTGTACCCTAACCCACCCTGTATCCACCCTGTACCCTAACCCTGTACCCTAACCCACCCTGAACCCTAACCCATCCTGTACCCGAACCCACCCTGTATCCTAACCCACCCTGTACCCTAATCAACCCTGTACCCTGTATCCACCCTGTACCATGTATCCACCCTGTACCCTAACCCTGTACCCTAACTAAACCCCTGTATCCTAACCCACCCTGTATCCTAACCCACCTTGTACTCTACTAACCCTGTACCCTAACTAAACCATGTGCCCTAACCCTGTATCCTAACCCACCCTGTATCCACCCTGTACCCTAACCCTGTACCCTAACCCACCCTGAACCCTAACCCATCCTGTACCCGAACCCACCCTGTACCCTAACCCACCCTGTATCCTAACCCACCCTGTACCCTAACCAACCCTGTACCCTAATCCACCCTGTACCCTAATCAACCCTGTACCCTAACCCACCCTGTACCATGTATCCACCCTGTACCCTAACCCTGTACCCTAACTAAACCCTGTATCCTAACCCAACCTGTATCCTAACCCAACCTGTATCCTAACCCACCCTGTACCCTAACCCTGTACCCTAACCCTGTACCCTAACCCACCCTGTACCCTAACCCTGTACCCTAACCCTGTACCCTAACCCACCCTGTACCCTAACTAAACCCTGTACCCTAACTAAACCCTGTATCCTAACCCACCCTGTATCCTAACCCACCCTGTACCCTAACCCACCCTGTACCCTAACCCACCCTGAACACTAACCCACCCTGAACACTAACCCACCCTGTATCCTAACCCACCCTGTACCCTAACCCACCCTGAACACTAACCCACCCTGTATCCTAATCCACCCTGTACCCTAACCCTGTACCCTAACCCACCCTGAACCCTAACCCATCCTGTACCCGAACCCACCCTGTACCCTAACCCACCCTGTATCCTAACCCACCCTGTACCCTAACCCACCCTGAACACTAACCCACCCTGTATCCTAACCCACCCTGTACCCTAACCCACCCTGAACACTAACCCACCCTGTATCCTAACCCACCCTGTACTCTAACCCACCCTGTACCCTAAACCTGTACTCTAACCCACCCTGTACCCTAACTAAACCATGTGCCCTAACCCTACACTATAATACTGCTGTTTATCTACACAGCTGAGGGCTGTGTGCGTGTGTGTGTGCGTGTGCGTGTGCGTGTGTGTGTTTCCATTAGAGCCGACTACTCTGTCAGTGATAATAAAATACTCTCTACAGTACTTCTAGTAAGCGGCTGCGTACCGAGAGACTGAGTGTGTGTGTGATACAGCAGACTAACACCATGACGCACACACACACACACACACACACACACACACACACACACACACACACACACACACACACACACATTTTCATATTTAATTATATGAGACGTGACAGACAGAGGTGATGACAGCTCTCAGTGGAGGCCTCTCTCTCACCTCCTCTCTCTCTCTCTCTCTCCTCTCTCTCTCGTCTCTCTCTCCTCTCTCTCTCTCTCTCTCTCTCTCTCTCTCTCTCTCCTCTCTCTCTCGTCTCTCTCCTCTCTCTCTCTCTCTCC
>NC_133813.1:663150-678150 GCF_043250625.1 Sebastes fasciatus
TGAAGGTTGATGATGTTAATCTGCATTAATGAGGCTTCTCATGAGTCAACTGAGCTCCAGCAGAATAAAGGTCCAGACTCCCTGAGAACCAGGACTAGAACCAGGACTAGAACCAGGACTAGAACCAGGACCAGAACCAGGACTAGAAAGAGGACTAGAAAGAGGACTAGAACCAGGACTAGAACCAGGACCAGAACCAGGACTAGAAAGAGGACTAGAAAGAGAGTGATGGAGGACGGGAGGGGAGCTGTGTGTTACAGATGATACCTATAAAGAGGACTATAATATAATATAACATATATATATAGCGGAGTATAGAGAGAGTAATGGGTAGAGCTGTGTATATATATATATATATATATATATATATATATGAGTAATGGGTAGAGCTGTGTATATATATATATATAGAGTAATGGGTAGAGCTGTGTATATATATATATATATAGAGTAATGGGTAGAGCTGTGTGTATATATATATATATATATATATATATATATATATATAGAGTATTGGGTAGAGCTGTGTATATATATATATATATATATATATATAGAGTAATGGGTAGAGCTGTGTATATATATATATATATATATATATATATATATATATATATATATATAGAGTATTGGGTAGAGCTGTGTATATATATATATATATATATATATATATATAGAGTAATGGGTAGAGCTGTGTATATATATATATATATATATATATATATATATATATATAGAGTAATGGGTAGAGCTGTGTATATATATATATATATATATATATAGAGTAATGGGTAGAGCTGTGTATATATATATATATATAGAGTAATGGGTAGAGCTGTGTGTATATATATATATATATATATATATAGAGTAATGGGTAGAGCTGTGTATATATATATATATATATATATATATATATATATAGAGTAATGGGTAGAGCTGTGTATATATATATATATATATATATATATAGAGTAATGGGTAGAGCTGTGTATATATATATATATATAGAGTAATGGGTAGAGCTGTGTGTATATATATATATATATATATATATAGAGTAATGGGTAGAGCTGTGTATATATATATATATATATATATATATAGAGTAATGGGTAGAGCTGTGTATATAAATACAGTTCCTTCAGTAAGTATTCAGACTCCTTCACTTTTTTCACATTTTGTTATGTTACAGCCTTATGCTAAAATCAATAACATTATTTTTTCCCTCATCAATCTACACTCAATACACCATGATGACAAAGTGGAAACAGAATTTTAGACATTTTTGCAAATTTATTAAAAAGGAAAAACTGATATATCACATTGAGTTAAGTATTCAGACCCTTTACTATGAACCTTGACATTTAGCTCAGGTCCCATTTCCCTCCATCATCTTTGAGATGTTTCTCCAACTTGGCTGGAGTCCATCTGTGGTAAATTCAAATGATTGGACATGATTTGGAAAGGCACACACCGGTCTATATAAGGTCTCACAGCTGATAACGCATATCAGAGCAAAAACCAATCCATGAGGTCAAAGGAACTGCCTGAAGAGCTCAGAGACAGGATTGTGTCGAGGCACAGATCTGGGGAAGGCTACAGAAACATTCTGCAGCATTGAAGGTCCCCGAGAGCCCAGTGGCCTCCATAATGCTTAAATGGAAGAAGTTTGGAACAACCAGGACTCTCACTAGAGCTGGCCGCCAGGCCAAACTGAGCAATCGGGGGAGAAGAGCCTTGGTAAGGGAGGTGACCAAGAACCCGATGGTCACTCTGGCTGAGCTCCAGAGATCCTGTGTGGAGATGGGAGAAACTTCTAGTAGGACAACTATCACTGCAACACTCCACCCATCTGGGCTTTATGGCAGAGTGGCCAGACGGAAATGAAAGCCTGCTTGGAGTTTTAAAAAAAGCACCTAAAGGACACTCAGACTGTGAGAAACCAGATTCTCTGGTCTGATGAAGAGAGAGAGGAGTATAGTGCTATAGTAATGTGTAGAGCTGTGTATATATATATATATATATAGAGAGAGAGGAGTATAGTGCTATAGTAATGTGTAGAGCTGTGTATATATACTGGAAAAACAAAGTTTGTAAACTTGTGTTTGGTGGATTATTTCTCTGTTGTTACAATGCTAATGGTCATTGTATTTTACATCGTTGGAAAGCCTGTTTATTTACCTTCACAATGATGTCCAACTTGTAAGGATCATGCATTTGTGGGATGAGCAGCACAGCTGATTATGTGGGTGGCGCCCAAGAAAAATTTGCCAAAATGCTCCGTCAATGGTAAACAGTGTATTCTCCTGTTGGTATTGACTCTTGTTGTGAGTTGTTTGGTGGATTGGATGATTGAACTCTATCAGTAACAAGGAACAAACAAGACATATTGGCTATTTTACACTTTATTCATTTAATACACCGTCAGGAGCCTCAGTAGAGGTGGAAGATCCATACGCAGCCACAACAGCCTGGCACCTCCTCCTCATGCTGGTCACCAACCTGGTCACACGTTGCTGTGGGATGGCGTTCCATTCCTCAACCAGGATTGGTTGCAGGTCAGCCAGCGTGGTTGTGTTGGTCACTCTAACACGTACAGCACGCCCAACCTGATCCCACATGTTGAATTGGGTTGAGGTCTGGACTCTTGGCAGGCCGTTCCATTCTCTCTCCTCCCACATTGTGGAGGTAGTCTGTGATAACCCTGGCTCTGTGGGGGGGGGGGCGTTGTTTCTTGGAGGATGAAGTTAGGTGCCAGATTGTGGAGATATGGGATCACCACTGGCTGCAGAATCTCATCCCGACATCTCACTGCATTGAGATGGCCTTCAATGATGACAAGCCTTGTTTTGCCAGTGAGGGAGATGCCGCCCCACACCATGACACAGCCTCCACCAAAAGCTGTTACTCCATCGGTGCTAAAATCAGCATAGCGTTCTCCACGTCGTCTCCATACTTTGACCTGCCGTCCAACTTTGGCAGACAGAACCTGGACTCATCACTGAACATGACATTCCCCCACATGTTCAGGTTCCATTGTCTGTGTTGTCGACACCAGCGCAAACGGGCCTGACGGTGAAGGGCAGTCATTGCAGGCTTCCTGGTAGCCTTATGAGAATACACTGTTTAGAGCATTTTGGCAAATTTTTCTTGGGCGCTACCCACATAATCAGCTGTGCTGCTCATCCCACAAATGCATGATCCTTACAAGTTGGACATCATTGCGAAGGTAAATAAACAGGCTTTCCAACGATGTAAAATACAATGACCATTAACATTGATACAACAGAGAAATAATCCACCACAAGTTTCCGAACTTTGTTTTTCCAGTTTATATATATATATATATAGAGAGAGAGGAGTATAGTGCTATAGTAATGGGTAGAGCTGTGTAGTCCAGGCTCAGAGCCCCCTGAGGCTCAGTGTGATCTGTGGTATGGGTCTCTATAGATCAGTGTTTTAGCCGAGGCCTCCATCAGACAGCGAGCAGAGAGCTGCATAATGAGGAGTCCTCTGGGTCTCGTCTGCTGCTGTGGACGCTCGTCTCCCGCTGTGGACGCTCGTCTCCCGCTGTGGACGCTCGTCTCTCTGATTGACTCTCTGACTAATTAAATCTGGTCTCTGACACCGGAGACGGCTGAGAGACCTCCAGGGAGCGCTAAAAGCTTCCCTCATTTAAAACACTCTAACACTCCATCTGCATTTCAAATCACAGTTCAATCACACCTACTGCTCTGCTCAGGGAGGAAGAGTTCACCGAGTGAAGCTCATATCTCTCTCTATAGACATTATATATATACATATACATACATATATATATATATATCTCTCTATAGAGATATATATATATATCTATATGTATCTATCTGTTGGTCTGCTCTGTACAGCTGGACCAGGACATTGCTACATATAGCAGACCGTTGCTATGTATAACAGACCGTTGCTACATATAGCAGACCGTTGCTACGTATAACAGACCGTTGCTACTTATAACAGACCATTGCTACATATAACAGACCGTTGCTACGTATAACAGACCGTTGCTACATATAGCAGACCGTTGCTAAGTATAACAGACCGTTGCTACTTATAACAGACCGTTGCTACTTATAACAGACCGTTGCTACGTATAACAGACCGTTGCTACTTATAACAGACCATTGCTACATATAACAGACCGTTGCTACATATAGCAGACCGTTGCTACGTATAACAGACCGTTGCTACTTATAACAGACCATTGCTACATATAACAGACCGTTGCTACGTATAACAGACCGTTGCTACGTATAGCAGACCGTTGCTACGTATAACAGACCGTTGCTACTTATAACAGACCGTTGCTACGTATAACAGACCGTTGCTACGTATAACAGACCGTTGCTACTTATAGCAGACCGTTGCTACGTATAACAGACCGTTGCTACGTATAGCAGACCGTTGCTACGTATAACAGACCGTTGCTACGTATAACAGACCGTTGCTACTTATAACAGACCGTTGCTACGTATAACAGATCGTTGCTACGTATAACACAGTTGCTACGTATAACAGACTGTTGCTACTTATAACAGACCGTTGCTACGTATAACAGACCGTTGCTATGTATAACAGACCGTTGCTACGTATAACACAGTTGCTACGTATAACAGACTGTTGCTACTTATAACAGACCGTTGCTACGTATAACAGACCGTTGCTATGTATAACAGACCGTTGCTACGTATAGCAGACCGTTGCTACGTATAACAGACCGTTGCTACGTATAACAGACCGTTGCTACTTATAACAGACCGTTGCTACGTATAACAGACCATTGCTACTTATAGCAGACCATTGCTACTTATAGCAGACCGTTGCTACGTATAACAGACCTTTGCTACGTATAACAGATCGTTGCTACGTATAACAGACCGTTGCTACGTATAACAGACCGTTGCTATGACTCGTCAGTAGATGGATGAACTTCCTGTTTGCATCAGGACTCGTCTGTAGACGGATGAACTTCCTGTTTGCATCAGGACTCGTCTGTAGACGGATGAACTTCCTGTTTGCATCAGGACTCGTCTGTAGACGGATGAACTTCCTGTTTGCATCAGGACTCGTCTGTAGACGGATGAACTTCCTGTTTGCATCAGGACTCGTCTGTAGATGGATGAGTATCATGTTCTTCATGACCCCATCGCCCCCCCACTAATGGCGGTGGTATGTATGCAGACTCACTCCCTCTGCAGCGAGGCGTGGCGAGCTAAACTGCTTCCCTAACGCCGGCAGCAGCAGCTGAGTGGTGTTTTAAGGCGAGGGAGCCAATCTAGCGCCTTCGCCGCTCCATTACACGGCCAGTGAGGTGAACTGGTGGCGGGATGGAAATAGCTGCCTCTCCTGGAGGTCACAGAGGACGCCGGCGCCGCTACACGCCCGCTCACTTCCTGTCAACACAAACACATGAGGGAGGACGAGCTACGGAGCATATACAGACTCTTCTGTAGACTATCAGTATACTATCAGTAGAGTATAGTATAGTATCAGTATACTATCAGTATAGTATCAGTATACTATCAGTATAGTATCAGTATACTGTCAGTATAGTATCAGTATAGTATAGTATAGTATCAGTATACTATCAGTATAGTATAGTATAGTATCAGTATACTATCAGTATAGTATAGTATAGTATCAGTATACTATCAGTATACTATCAGTATAGTATCAGTATAGTGTCAGTATAGTATAGTATAGTATCAGTATACTATCAGTATAGTATAGTATAGTATCAGTATACTATCAGTATAGTATAGTATACTATCAGTATACTATCAGTATAGTATAGTATAGTATCAGTATACTATCAGTATAGTATAGTATACTATCAGTATACTATCAGTATAGTATAGTATAGTATCAGTATACTATCAGTATAGTATAGTATACTATCAGTATACTATCAGTATAGTATAGTATAGTATCAGTATACTATCAGTATAGTATAGTATACTATCAGTATACTATCAGTATAGTATAGTATACTATCAGTATACTATCAGTATAGTATAGTATACTATCAGTATACTATCAGTATACTATCAGTATAGTATCAGTATACTATCAGTATAGTATCAGTATACTATCAGTATAGTATCAGTATACTATCAGTATAGTATCAGTATACTATCAGTATAGTATAGTATAGTATCAGTATACTATCAGTATAGTATAGTATAGTATCAGTATACTATCAGTATAGTATAGTATAGTATCAGTATACTATCAGTATACTATCAGTATAGTATCAGTATACTATCAGTATAGTATCAGTATACTATCAGTATACTATCAGTATAGTATCAGTATACTATCAGTATACTATCAGTATAGTATCAGTATAGTATCAGTATACTATCAGTATAGTATAGTATAGTATCAGTATACTATCAGTATAGTATCAGTATACTATCAGTATAGTATCAGTATACTATCAGTATACTATCAGTATAGTATCAGTATAGTATAGTATAGTATCAGTATACTATCAGTATACTATCAGTATAGTATCAGTATAGTATAGTATAGTATCAGTATACTATCAGTATAGTATCAGTATAGTATAGTATAGTATCAGTATAGTATCAGTATACTATCAGTATACTATCAGTATACTATCAGTATACTATCAGTATACTATCAGTATAGTATCAGTATAGTATAGTATAGTATCAGTATACTATCAGTATACTATCAGTATACTATCAGTATACTATCAGTATAGTATCAGTATAGTATAGTATAGTATCAGTATACTATCAGTATACTATCAGTATACTATCAGTATAGTATCAGTATAGTATAGTATAGTATCAGTATACTATCAGTATACTATCAGTATACTATCAGTATACTATCAGTATAGTATCAGTATAGTATAGTATAGTATCAGTATACTATCAGTATAGTATCAGTACAGTATAGTTGAGTATCATGTCGTGAAGTTTATCTCTGATTAGTACATAACAAGTCATCTGAAAGTGTACTCTCTTATTTTAAGTGTAATAGAAGTAAACTAATAGTACACTAGAATAAACTTCTTCCTTGTCGGGGTTAGGGTTTAGAGGTTAGGGGTTAGGGGGTTAGGGGTTTCAGGTCTCCTAGGATAGATGGGTTAGGGGTTAGGGGTTAGTGGTTAGGGGTTTCAGGTCTCCTAGGATAGATGGGTTAGGGGTTAGGGGTTAGTGGTTAGGGGGTTAGGGGTTAGTGGTTAGGGGTTTCAGGTCTCCTAGGATAGATGGGTTAGGGGTTAGGGGTTAGGGGGTTAGGGGTTTCAGGTCTCCTAGGATAGATGGGTTAGGGGTTAGGGGTTAGTGGTTAGGGGGTTAGGGGTTAGTGGTTAGGGGTTTCAGGTCTCCTAGGATAGATGGGTTAGGGGTTAGGGGTTAGGGGGTTAGGGGTTTCAGGTCTCCTAGGATAGATGGGTTAGGGGTTAGGGGTCAGAGGTTAGGGGGTTAGGAGTTTCAGGTCTCCTAGGATAGATGGGTTAGGGGTTAGGGGTTAGTGGTTAGGGGGTTAGGGGTTAGGGGTTAGTGGTTAGGGGTTAGGGTTAGGGGTTAGGGGGTTCAGGTCTCCTAGGATAGATGGGTTAGGGGTTAGGGGTTAGTGGTTAGGGGTTAGGGGGTTCAGGTCTCCTAGGATAGATGGGTTAGGGTTAGGGGTTAGTGGTTAGGGGTTAGGGGTTAGGGTTAGGGTTAGGGGTTAGGGTTAGGGGTTAGGGGGTTCAGGTCTCCTAGGATAGTTGGGTTAGGGTTAAAGTTAGGGGTTAGGGTTAGGGGTTAGGGGTTAGGGGTTAGTGGTTAGGGGTTAGGGGTTAGGGTTAGGGGTTAGGGTTAGGGGTTAGGGGGTTCAGGTCTCCTAGGATAGATGGGTTAGGGTTTAGGGGTTAGGGTTAGGGGTTAGTGGTTAGGGGTTAGGGGGTTCAGGTCTCCTAGGATAGATGGGTTAGGGTTAAAGTTAGGGGTTAGGGGTTAGGGTTAGGGGTTAGGGGTTAGGGTTAGGGGTTAGTGGTTAGGGGTTAGGGTTAGGGGTTAGGGGGTTCAGGTCTCCTAGGATAGATGGGTTAGGGTTAAAGTTAGGGGTTAGGGGTTAGGGGTTAGGGTTAGGGGTTAGGGGTTAGGGGTTTCAGGTCTCCTAGGATAGATGGGTTAGGGTTTAGGGTTTAGGGGTTAGGGTTAGGGGATAGATGGTATAATGTGTCCTGTAGCTACAGAGGTCTCACTCCTCTCTAACTCCACATTTAGGACTTTTCTAGTGTTCTTGTGTATTTATACCTGCATCAGGTTGCCAAGGTGACCCGTGACATCCCATAATATTAGACTGTGTACTGACATCTTCACTGGGGGGGGGGGGGTAAACTGAGATGAAGCCTGACATCTGTAGTCGGACCGTCTGGCTCTCGTCCTCATGTGAGTATTGATCCGTCTCTGCTGGAAACGTTCCCGATATCAGTTTCACGTCTCTGCTTCCAGAAATCAATCTGTTGTTCAGCTGGACGGGAAGAGGAAACCCAGTCCGGTGGTTCTGGTTCTGGTTCCTAAACTCACCGTGAACTCCAACAGAAATATAAAGTCAGATGTTGTTGGTTCTGTTGGAGCTGTAGAGATGATACCGGGCTGGTACCGGGCTGATACCGGGTTGATCACAGACTGGTACCGGGCTGATACCGGGCTGGTACCGGGCTGGTACCGGGTTGATCATGGGCTGGTACCGGGATGATACCGGGCTGGTACCGAGCTGATACTGGGCTGATACCGGGCTGGTACAGGGCTGGTACCGGGCTGATCACGGGCTGATCACGGGCTGGTACCGGGCTGATATCGGGCTGATACCAGGCTGATCACAGGCTGCTACCGCGCTGGTACCGGGCTGGTACCGGGCTGGTACCGGGCTGATACCGGGTTGATACCGGGTTGATCACAGGCTGGTACTGGGCTGGTGCCGGGCTGATACCGGGCTGATACCGGGCTGGTACCGGGGTGATACCGGGCTGGTACCGGGCTGATACCGGGCTGGTACCGAAGTGATACCGGGCTGATCTGGGTGTGTTGTTAATGGTGATAAGTGACAGCAGGTGTGAATGAATACCGGCTGTAAGAAATCATAATATTGATGGTGTGACCGTGTGAGATATTAGTGTGTGTGTGTGTGTGTGTGTGTGTGTGTGTGTGTGTGTGTGTGTGTGTGGTTCTGACAGTCAGTAATGAGCCCGTTTGGACTCAGTCAGCGTCGCTGTAATGTGATTTTAATGTTCTCTAAATGAGAGAATCACCTGCTGCAGCTGGTAGCTGGTAGCAGGTAGCTGGTGGCTGGTGGCTTGTGGCTGGTGGCTGGTGGCTGGTGGCAGGTGGCTGGTAGCTGGTGGCTGGTAGCTGGTGGCTGGTAGCAGGTAGCAGGTAGCTGGTAGCTGGTAGCAGGTAGCTGGTAGCAGGTAGCTGGTAGCTGGTAGCAGGTAGCTGGTAGCAGGTAGCAGGTAGCTGGTAGCTGGTAGCTGGTAGCAGGTAGCTGGTAGCAGGTAGCTGGTAGCTGGTAGCAGGTAGCTGGTAGCTGGTAGCAGGTAGCAGGTAGCTGGTAGCTGGTAGCTGGTAGCAGGTAGCTGGTAGCAGGTAGCTGGTAGCTGGTAGCTGGTAGCAGGTAGCTGGTAGCAGGTAGCAGGTAGCAGGTAGCTGGTAGCTGGTAGCTGGTAGCAGGTAGCTGGTAGCAGGTAGCTGGTAGCAGGTAGCTGGTAGCAGGTAGCTGGTAGCAGGTAGCTGGTAGCTGGTAGCAGGTAGCTGGTAGCTGGTAGCTGGTAGCAGGTAGCTGGTAGCAGGTAGCTGGTAGCAGGTAGCAGGTAGCTGGTAGCTGGTAGCTGGTAGCAGGTAGCTGGTAGCAGGTAGCTGGTAGCTGGTAGCAGGTAGCTGGTAGCAGGTAGCTGGTAGCAGGTAGCTGGTAGCAGGTAGCTGGTAGCTGGTAGCAGGTAGCAGGTAGCTGGTAGCTGGTAGCAGATAAACCTGTTTAAACGTCTCTGTTCCTCATCTGAGAATACAGATGTCCCTTCCTCCCTTCCTCCCTTCCTCCCTTCCTCCCTTTCTCCCTTCCTCACTTCCTCCCTTCCTCACTTCCTCCCTTCTTCCCTTCCTCCCTTCCTCCCTTCCTCACTTCCTCCCTTCTTCCCTTCCTCCCTTCCTCACTTCCTCCCATCCTCCCTTCCTCCCTTCCTCACTTCCTCCCTTCCTCCCTTCCTCCCTTCCTCACTTCCTCCCTTCCTCCCTTCCTCACTTCCTCCCTTCTTCCCTTCCTCACTTCCTCCCTTCTTCCCTTCCTCACTTCCTCCCTTCCTCCCTTCCTCACTTCCTCCCTTCTTCCCTTCCTCCCTTCTTCCCTTCCTCACTTCCTCCCATCCTCACTTCCTCACTTCCTCACTTCCTCCCTTCCTCATCTCAGCCTGTAAATAGGTCAGGTGTTACAGAGAGTCCTCAGAGACAGGAACCTGTCATGGTAACGGTGGTTTCTGATGAGGAGATGACTGAGAGGGGAGTGAACCTGATGTGAGCTGTGAGGAGTTTTAGTTTTTTGGGCTGATAGAATCCAACGTGTCCGTTCTTTAACGTCTCTGAACACGTTCTGCTGTTTCTGTGACAAACTCAGAGACGACTCAATCTGAGTCACACCGAGGTCTGACAGGGTGGAGGTGTGTGTGTGTGTGTGTGTGTGTATGTTGTCGGTGTGGATTATTGTTGTGTCTTTTGTCTCGAGTCGACGTCGTTGGCAGGATTACTCAAGCATGACAACACACACACACACACACATACACACACACACACACACACACACACTGACCTCTGTGTGATGAAAGTCAGAAGCGCAGCACTCAGCCTGTCAGACTCCGTCATCCTGCAGCCGACAGTCCAGCAAACACAAACACTTTCACATCGACGCATGTTTGTGTCAAGCACTCATGCATTCACACACACACACGCACACACGCACACACACTCTCTCACACACACACACACACACACACACACACACTGAGCTGAACTGCATCCATCATGAGGTGTCAGATAGCAACAGGTCGACACCCTGCTGATCCGACCGTAGGACATCTTTAACCGTCCTCCTGCGGCGCTACGCTGACAAACATCAGAAGAAGAAGAAGAAGAGCAGCACAGTTAATAGAATATTAATCATGATCACCATTCTGACTTCTCACAATCAGACGAACATGATCCACGTTTGGTCTCCAGGACCGGAGTCTCTGCTCCTCTGCTCCTCTGCCTGCCTTCACTCACACACCACGCTCCTTCTCTCTCTCTCTCTCCACCTCTCACGTGCATGCTGCTCACTCCACACTGCAGAAGAGTTAGTTTAGCTCTGAGAATATCTAGTGAATGTTCAGTGGACGTTTGTGCAGAAATAACTGCTGCAGCTCCTCCAGACCAACAGAGGTTTCCCGTGTCTTGTGAAGTGACGGGGCTCCGCAGAGAGAAACGTTATCGTCTCCCCCGTTCCCTCCGGCCGCGGTCGGGAGGCTGAAGCGGGAAAAGCCAACACTAGGATCAGCATTGATTCATGGAGAGACCTTGGTCTGGTCAGCTAACATTACTGCCAAGCAGCTGAAATATAGAGTGATATGGTGCTTTTAGCTGACGTGTGTCTCCTCACTGTGTTGAGCGATGCTCCTTCATGTCTATGTAGAGCGAGCACAAGCGCCAGCAACAGGACGCTGACTTTAGTTGACTTAACGGACACAGGTGAAGCTGTTAACAACACATTATGATTCTTACTAACAGACCCTTTAAATGTAATATGAGCCGGGATGAAGCCCAACAGCAGCACTCGGTTTATAGAAATGTGAAAGTGCAACAAAAATATTTCCTCCCTAAAATGGATGAATAATGGTGATCAGAGTGATCAGAGTGATCAGAGTGATCAGAGTGATCAGAGTAGTGGTGATAATCGTTGTGTCCATGACAGTGCAGCCCTACGAGAAGACAGAGATGGTGAAACAGTAAAGTAGGACAGGCAGTAGATTAAGCTCAGCAGCTGAACACGTATTGTCTGTGACAGTCTCTCGTGCATTAACATCCACAGGATGTTAGTGGAGACTGCAGGACACGTCCAGGAGACGTCCAGGAGACGTCCAGGAGACGTCCAGGAGACGTCCAGGAGACGAGGACATCATCTGAGTGAATCAGCCGTTTATTTCCAGTCAGAGAGCTTCCTCTGATTAACTTTATACTACAGCAACGTTACAGCAATGTAGTGATGTTGATGGTGTGATGCTGACAGATGTTGATGTGATGCTGACAGATGTTGATGACGTGATGCTGACAGATGTTGATGACGTGATGCTGACGGATGTTGATGACGTGATGCTGACGGATGTTGATGATGTGATGCTGACAGATGATGATGTGATGCTGACAGATGTTGATGTGATGCTGACAGATGTTGATGTGATGCTGACAGATGTTGATGACGTGATGCTGACGGATGTTGATGATGTGATGCTGACAGATGATGATGTGATGCTGACAGATGTTGATGTGATGCTGACAGATGTTGATGACGTGATGCTGACGGATGTTGATGATGTGATGCTGACAGATGATGATGTGATGCTGACAGATGTTGATGACGTGATGCTGACACATGTTGATGTGATGCTGACAGATGCTGATGACGTGATGCTGACACATGTTGATGACGTGATGCTGACAGATGTTGATGTGATGCTGACAGATGATGATGTGATGCTGACAGATGTTGATGATGTGATGCTGACAGATGATGATGTGATGCTGACAGATGATGATGTGATGCTGACGGATGTTGATGATGTGATGCTGACAGATGATGATGTGATGCTGACAGATGTTGATGACGTGATGCTGACACATGTTGATGTGATGCTGACAGATGTTGATGACGTGATGCTGACAGATGCTGATGACGTGATGCTGACACATGTTGATGACGTGATGCTGACAGATGTTGATGACGTGATGCTGACAGATGTTGATGACGTGATGCTGACGGATGTTGATGAAGTGATGCTGACAGATGTTGATGATGTGATGCCGACAGATGTTGATGATGTGATGCTGACGGATGTTGATGATGTGATGCTGACAGATGTTGATGATGTGATGCTGACGGATGTTGATGATGTGTTGCTGACAGATGTTGATGATGTGATGCTGACACATGTTGATGATGTGATGCTGACAGATGTTGATGACGTGATACTGACGGATGTTGATGATGTGTTGCTGACAGATGTTGATGTGATGCTGACAGATGTTGATGATGTGATGCTGACAGATGTTGATGATGTGATGCTGACAGATGTTGACGTGATGCCGACAGATGTTGATGATGTAATGCTGACAGATGTTGATACAGATATTGAAGTGATGCTGACAGATGTTGATACAGATTTCGATGATGCGATGCTGACAGATGTTGATGATGTGATGCTGACAGATGCTGATGATGTGATGCTGACAGATGTTGATACAGATGTTGATGATGTGATGCTGACAGATGTTGATACAGATATTGATGTGATGCTGACAGATGTTGATGATGTGATGCTGACAGATGTTAATGATGTGATGCTGACAGATGTTGATACAGATGTTGATGATGTGATGCTGACAGATGTTAATGATGTGATGCTGACAGATGTTGATACAGATGTTGATGATGTGATGCTGACAGATGTTGATGATGTGATGCTGACAGATGTTGATACAGATGTTGATGATGTGTTTTAGGTCTCGGCTGGCTGATTTCCACATGAACTGTCAGATGACGTCTCTCACCGTCACCAGCTGTCCTCATGATAACTACCACGGCTGCCTGATGTCCTACGTCGGCCTCATCGGTACGTCCATCAGTCACATGTTTACTAGTGATGATCCACCCATCTACTGATCAATACTGATCAATACTGATCAATACCATCACCATCTACTGATCAATACTATCACCATCTACTGATCAATACTAATCAATACTATCACCATCTACTGATCAATACTGATCAATACTATCACCATCTTCTGATCAATACCATCACCATCTACTGATCAATACTGATCAATACTATCACCATCTACTAATCAATACTATCACCATCTACTGATCAATACTATCACCATCTACTGATCAATACTGTCCTCATACCTGGGTGCTGATTGGATATGTATTGTTTTTTCCCAGTTGATATTGATTGTTATTGTTATTAAAACATTGATTTATAAATCATTAGAGAGCGATATAGATCTGGAGACTCATTTCATCAGTTATAGATCAGTTTAGTGTTTAAAACTGTGATCAGATATTCAGTCTCTAATCATCAGGACCGATCATCGACAGCAGCAGCTCTGATTCTCTGATTCTGAGTCTTTGAGAGAGAAACTGACTCACTTCCTCCTGAAACATTTGGAATCAGCCACTGATTCAATTCACTGTTTGACAAATCCTCTTTAACTTCCTACCTCCTAATCTGCATCCTAATTCCTCTTCTTCTCTTTGTGTCTCTCTCTCTCTCTCTCTCTCTCTCTCTCTCTCTCTCTCTCTCTCTCTCTCTCTCTCTCTCTCTCTCTCTCTCTCTCTCTCTCTCTCTCTCTCTCTCTCTCTCTCTCTCTCTCTCTCTCTCTCTCTCTCTCTCTCTCTCTCTCTTCAGGCTCTGACGTGACGCCCAACTACAGCGACAGCAGTCCGTCCAACATCACGATGAGTCTCTGGTGCAGCTGCAGAGGAACCGGCAACCAGGAGCGCCAGTGTGACGCGTTCCACCGCGACTTCACCCACAACACCTGCCTCAGTGAGTCAGCCACGACCTGAGTGACCACATTGTACGGTCCGACCCTAAGCCACGACCTGAGTGACCACACCGTGCAGTCCGATCCTCAGCCACGACCTGAGTGACCACACCGTGCAGTCCGATCGTCAGCCACGACCTGA